>NW_004443971.1:15574284-15580051 GCF_000243295.1 Trichechus manatus latirostris
TTTTGCTTTACCCTACAACTATATATATATATAAAACTTTTTATATATATATAAAACTTTTTATGGTTTAATGGCAAATTCAACTCATAGGTTAAAAACTAAGCCATGATTTGAGAGGATTTTGGGTACCACAATGTTAAAAACTCAGAATCTGACAGGGAATAAAAGCTAGGGATAAGGGTGAAAGATGCAAAGAGAAGAAAAGTGGGTAAATAGTTAAAGCTAAAAGTTCCACATCATAAAGCTTCAAATTCAGAGCCATTGTCTCCATTTTCTCTTTTTTCTTTCCTAACTATCATAATCATCTGTCTCTTACAGAGAATTTAGTGGTTTTATATAGTGAAATATTCAGAATCAAGGATAATAGCTGAAATCTGAAACAATGATAGTCTTCCCTCTAAAGGAATAACCAGGTGAGGTTATTCTATTTTGTTTGTTTATAGGAATACTTAAATTTAAAAAGATTATTATCAAATCACCTATATGAGATCAAATGGTCAACAATTACTTTAAAACCAAGATGAGAATGTAAAGGTGCAGGGAAACTAGATTAATGGAAAAAGAACAACCAGAACAGAAATAGCCAAGAATGTTCACACATTGTGAGAATGTAACCAATATCACTGAACAACTTGTGTAGAAATTGTTGAATGGGAACCTAAACTGTTGTGTAAACCTTCACTGAAAACACAATAAAATGTTAAAAAAAAAAAGGATTGATTACCTCCTTGTGGGTGAACAACACGAGGCTGTACAAATGATGGCTTCACCACTTCAAACCACCAGAAGAGTTCTGCCATGAACACCAAATAATTACTCTATATAAGAAAGTTAGGGAAATTAAAAGAAGACCTAAATTAGATAAAACTTGACCAAAAATTAATGATAAATAGAATTTTATTCTGCTTTTACCTATAAAATGTAGGTTTACATGTCATTCATTTATATCAACTATAGGCTGGGATAGAACATTAGAGCTTGTAGGTAAAACAACTATTATATATTATTAAATATTGTGACAAGTATTCACAATTTCTTTGCTGATTTGTTCTATAGTTCCAGAACGGTGATAGAATTTATCTGGCAGGTAGTAATACCTCTAACTGGTAGTGCTTTGAGATAATGCAGAAGGAGCTTTTCTTCCAAAGTAAATACCAACAATTTAAACAGCTCTTCAAGCCTTTGACACTCTGAAGAGTTATTTTTAAAAAATTATTAAGCTTTACCCAGATCCCTAGAAATTTCTCCAGAACATAATTAGGTGTATAGTTAAAAATTATTATATTTATGTGCTTGATAATGAAACTCAGCAGTAACCTAGGCTCTAAGTAACACCAAGACTCTAGATTACTACCGCTGATTCTTAATAATTTTAAAATGTACAAAAATATTGTTTATACAATGTATACACTTAATTTTGAAAAGTTACTAGTAAGAATGTCAACAATGTTACTTTTTATTTATATTTGAAAATGCAAATAATTTTTTAAATGGTTTAAAATTAAAAGGAAAGTTTAAGATGATCCTCAAAAGTACCCTTCTACTCTAACCTATATTTTAAAATGCATACATAATAAAAGCTATGAACATGAAGAATTATTTTAATTTTAGGCATTTGGTAAGTTTTTTAAAAATAGTATAGGAAACCTGCTTTCATAATTATTTAAAACAACATCATGTCTTTTAAATTTTGGATATTTTGCATCTAGTAAAATTGTTATTATAGAATTTATTAATATTTGATGAGTGAGGTCTTATTTCATATTAAATTTCAGTTTTCAAAATTATCATTAGAAATATGGGTGCTTTCTCATGGCTTGCCTTCCTCCTCCTACCTGCTAATTATGAATAATCCTCAAGGCTCCATACACTCTCCCTTAGAGAGTTCATCCACTGTCTTGGCTTTAGTTTCCTCCATATTTAAGCTTTCAAATATTCATCTCTTGCCTGATAGTTCCAGAAGGCTATGGTGTATGTGGGAAGTGAGGGAAAGAGAAGAATTAAGGGTGACTTCTAGGTTTTTGTCTTGAGCAACTGACAGTACCATTTACTTAGGTAGAGAAATTGAGAGAAACAGGCTAGCAGGGGGTGGTGGAAGGAATCCTGCATCACAGCTGTGAGGTGTTCATTAGACATTTAAGCGGACATGTCATGTAGGTAGTTGAGTATGAGCCTGGAGTGTTAGAGAGGGTAGGGTACAGTGGTGAATAGAGTTTGGATGGTTTCCTACTTTACTTTTAGCGTTTGTTTTTAAACACTCAGGATATTCAAACATCTACTATATAACATACTATTTTAATAAGTCATTAAAATTTGTGATTTTTTTTTTTTTAAAGAAATGATAATGCTTAATCCCTAAGGCTGTGTGATGGGTCTCATCCCCATCTGCCTTCTCAGAAACTTTACGTTCTTAATTATATTTCTTTCTCCTATATATTTACCCTTCCCCTCTCCGCTGAATCCTTCCTACTTGACTTGTAAACACGTTCAAATCTGTCCCATTAAAAATAAAACATTCATTCAATAACTCATCATTCTCCAGGTCCTCTCCACCTCCAGCTCTTCACCGCTTCACAGACTTCTCTAAAATAACAATCTCCATTTCATCCCACCCTACTCCCTGATCCACTCCAGTCTGGCACATGGCTGCATCATTCCTCCAAAACAGCATTTGCTAAAGTCACCAATGACTTACATATGTTGCTACATCAAACTGAGATTTTTCAGTCTTCACCTTACTTGACCTTCTCAGCAGCAGGTAATACTCCGGACCTCTCCCCTCTGGAACACTGTCATCCATGCCCATCAGCTATCAAACAGACTTCTGAATTTACTGACTGTACTTATATATGCAGTGGCCTACAGAGCATTTTCTCTTGGATATCTCAAAGGTACCTCAAATGCATTATGTCCAAAATTAAACTAGTAATCTTCTCTCCAAATCTGGTTTTACTCCAGTCCTATCTCACAGAATGGCACCATTATCCCAGTGTGCAAACCAGAAACTTACAAGTCATCCTTGACACCTCCTCTTTCTCTTCTTATATCCAAATTCATCAACAAAGCTTGCAGCCTTTGCATTCTAAATCTCTTTGGGATTCACCAGCTCTTCTCCACCTTCATCATAACTACTCTGATTCAAACTGTTTTCATTTCTTTGGAACACAACAGCTTTTTCTCTGGCTTATTAAGAACAAACTTCAAAATGTAACGCACCTTCCTTTCCACTGCTCTTAGGATAAAGGGGAAACTTACTATAGGGTCACTATGTCAGAATTGACTTGATGGCAATGGTTTTTTTTTTTGGTTTTTTACTATGGCCTACAAGAGGCTACCTGATTGGGTCCCTTTTTATCTCTCCAGCTTCATCTAATACCACATTCTCCCTGGTTATCTGTCTTACCCACAGACTATAAGGTCTGTAAGGACAGAATTTACGCTCACCATTGTAGCTTCAGTGTTCGAAACAGTGCCTGGCAAATAGTAGATGTTCAATAAATATTTACTGAATAAATGTATAAATGAATGGATATATGCATACAAAAAAGGCCAGTAGATAAAACATCAAAACATTGATAGGGAATATCTCTGGGTAGACTACTAATGACATATTTTTTCTTTATATTTACCTTTATAGTATACTATCTAAAGCCAAAGTATAAAATTATTTTTAAAGTATTGGTGCTGGGTTGCACTCTATTAGTACAGTTTAATGAAAGCTGACTGTATCTTTTGGATAAACATACTGTTTAAGTGCTCAACAACTGTCCACTGACAGGAAATGAATGTATACTTTAAAGATCTTGGTGAGATAACCATCCTGGCCACAAGGTGTCAGTAAAGCAAAAAAATAATTTTCCCAGTACAACTAAAGCTCATGAAGATTTTTTCTTTCTGAATTAATGTGATGGTTAAATAGCAATAAGTCTGTCACCATATTCCAGGAATGATACCAAATTACTTTCATCTAAAAGTTTCTTCCTTCCTTCTTATAGTTAAGATGATCATCCAGCTATACATTTGTAAAAATGTAAACAAAAGAAAATAGAATAAAAACATAAAAGGATGCTTTAACCTTTTCTCCCAAATCCTAACATCCAACTCAGAAGAAGCCACTTTTAACAGTTTTGTGCATATCCTTCTATAGACCTTTTTCTGTGCATCTATGTACATGTATAGCTTTTCATACACACAGAAAAGGGATTTTTAAAAAATACATAAATTGCTATATTTTCACAAAAAAAAAAAAAAAAAAAAAAAAAAGGCCGAGAAGGGAGTGGGTTGACATGTCATGGGGTTGTTAACCAATGTCATAAAACAATATGTGTACTACTGTTTCATGAGAAACTATTTGTTCTGTAAACCTTCACCTGAAGTACAATTAAAAAAAAGAAAAGAAAAAAACAAACAAACAAAACATATAAACTGCATCATGTTATATATAATGTTTGCTACCTGCTTTCTTGATTTAGCAATGTCTTGGAGAGCTTTCTGTGTCTGTAAAAATACCTCTACCTCCTTTCTATAAATAGCTGAACTGAAAACTGAATTACAAAACATTTTAATTATGCCCCTATTAAGATGGATTGTTTCCATCATTTCACCATCAGGAACAATTCTTATGTCTTCTGAACACTTTAAATTTAGTCAGATAATGTCAAACTGCCCTCTAAAAAGGCCATGTCAGTTTATACTTCCACCAAGAGGGAAGACAATGCTCATTTCCTACACAGACACTTGTTATTAAAGTTAACAACAAAGTGACAGCAAAGTACCTGGTAACCTCTCAAAAACTTGGAGTCTTAAGATACTCAGTTGAAGTCAAAGCTGTGGTTCTAATAATTTAGCAAAAAATATGGGAAGTGACCAAAGAAAATTTCTTTGTGTCTGGCTCATGCCCAAACTAAGTTGATCTAAACATTAGGACTATATATTACTTATTGGGAGTCCAAAGTATGTAACTTAAACATATGTGATTGATCTTATGTCTCAATCTGTTCAGAGAGATGATTATTTTCTTTGAGATTATAGAAGTAGTATTTAAATTTTTTAACAGCATGTTCCAAAAAAGTCATTAACAAGATACATATGGAAATACTCTTCTCTAACTTCAATTTTGATAAAAATGAAACAGAGAAGAAACTCTGCCAGTGAAAAGAGAAATCTTCCTATACTGTTCATGATAAAATACTTCCAAATGGCAAGGTGTAAACATTCAGAATTAATCAGGTTTTTCTTTCGACTTGTCAGATGGCGGGCTAAGGGGGATGGCACTATTTTGCATCAACAGAAGTAGTGAATTATATCGGAAATGCCTTCACCATTGGCTCTATCTTCCACCCTCTGGTAATCCAGAGGTAAGCAAAGGAAAAAGAGATAGTTAAATAAGAATTTAAAGAATCACATGGCACTAGCATTAGTGTTAGAGGGGACCTTAGCAGTTTCTATTAAGGCTGGCATTGTAGATAAGATTAGGACTAATATAAAGTATTCCTCTCAGCCAGATTTAGAAAAAAAAAATCCATTAAAATTTCATTTATTCCCATCCCTTCGGGAGCAAGGGAGAATGAAGAGAACAGGATACAAGGAAAAGATTAGTCCGAAGGACTGTCCACAGCTACCAAGGCCTCCACCGGACTGAGTCCAGTACAGCTAGATGGTGCCCAGCTATCACCACTAACTGCTCTGACCAGGATCACAACAGAGGGTTCTGGACAGAGCTGGAGAAGGATGTAGAGCATAATTCTAACTCACAAAAAAAAGACCA
>NW_004443971.1:15580397-15590264 GCF_000243295.1 Trichechus manatus latirostris
GTGTATCTTTGGCTATGTATATTTTCACCAAAAAAAAAAAAAAAAGGTTTAGAAGTTAGAGGGTTGATATGTTGTGGGGTTGTTAACCAATGTCATAAAATACCATGTACTTCTGTTTCATGAGAAACTATTTGTTCTGTAAGCCTTCACCTGAAGTACAACAAAAAAAAAAAAAGAAAGAAAAAGAAAAAAAAATTTCATTTATTCCTAAAACCTTGAAACAGAGGTGGTAAACTTTAGGCAAGTATGTAAGAGACATAAACGAATTTTGTAGTTGTGAGCCACTGGAAGCATGAAATTCTAACTTGCAGCTCAGAAGTACATATGCCTGAGACACGTGTTTGTCTTCCCCATTAGAAAGTAAGTTCCCAGAGGACAGTATCTTTGTCTGCTTTGTCCACTGATTTACCCAATCACCTAGAACACTGCTACATTTTTAATAAATATTTCTTTAAAGAACGACAGTAAGCAATGCCTACGGCTTACAGGCAGTGTGTGATATTCTAAAGTAAGGACTATACCTTCTTAAAAGGCAATCCTTTCCAGACAGTTTTAATATTTCCTTCACTCTTTTTTTTCCATTCTAGGTTTTGTTGGGGTTGTCTCAAGTTCTGGGACCTGAAGGGTTCTTTCCTCCCAGACATATTCCAGTCCTACTGAATGCTGAAAGTGGCCAGTACCTCTTTTATGCTCCTGCATATACTGCGTTCACATGGCGATTCCAGCATTGTATTATCATTATTTGCTTACAAATATGTCTCCTCTGCTAACTCTTGAGGTCTTTTGGGAATGTTAAGTACTATTAGTGCAAGGTTTTTTTGTTTGTTCGGTTTTTGGTCTGTTTTATTCACTGCTGTATCCCCAGAACTGAGAACAGTATTTGGCACATGGAGATACTCAATAAATATTTGCTGATGAATGAATAAATCCCCCAGCTAAAGCACAGTGCCTGGCATATAATAGGCTTTTACTAAATATCTATCAAACATTAGTATGGGTTCCAAAATTTCTAAAAGTTATAATTATCTCCAGTTCTTGCCATTTCACATTTTGCTGATAATCTTGTTCAATGCTGCCTCTCTTTTCATTTTAATAACTTTTTCATACTTTCATTCTGTGGTTTCTTCAAACAATGTCTTAATTAGGACTTTGTCTAATGATGTACATGCAACACTTTGTGGCAATTTAGAGTAGCTGCAAACACACCCTAAAATTCTCCAGAAGCAATAGATGTGCCCAGTTCATTTTCACAATCTATTTTCCAATGGTTTACCACAACATGAACTGTATTCATGGTGCTGCCTGTGCTGATACACACGTCTATGTGACTCTCCCCATGTATTAAAAAAAATAAATCTTGAGCTTCAAACAAGTTATGTAATATTTTAAGCACTCTTTTTTCCTTAGGGAATTAAAAAAAAAAGCTCCCAAAGTTTTTAATATCCATAAGTATACTACAGTTATATGGTAGTTTAAGATCTTATGCAACTGTCAATATGATGCATTATAAAATACTTCTCTTCAGGCTCAGAGGATCCTTAAACAAGCTGAGTGGCTAAGGACAGCCCATATGCAAATGGGTAACAATACCTGCAATCAAATCCAAGGATTATTTACCTTCCATAACCTTGTTCCTTCCCCTTTTAGGACCCGCAATAACTATCCTACCACTTTTATTTGGTCCCTGCTCGCTCAAAACGCTGGTTAAATTTACGTCTTCCCAACTCCAGCAGTTCCAAGTCAAATTAATGATCATGCAAGGCTTCCAGCCCATTCCCGGGTCTGAGTGCAACAGCCTCAACAAAACTTTAGACCAGACAGGGAGAGATTTCTACTCTGCCAGGCAGGCCAACAACCCGGTGTCAGCTTGAATAAGTTACAGAAGAAAAGACCCCTTGCCCCTACACCCTCATAAAGAATCATGAGTATGAAATCTCTCAGGGGGAATGAGATAGGGAAAGGGAAAAAGGGACTGAGCCCCTAGGCAAAGGACCCTGAACTAAAAACATGTGCTTACCTAATGACACAAAACCCATTATCTTGGAACATGCAATAAAGAAAGAACAACCCACCCAGCTCTCAATGTACTTCCTTGATGAGATGCTTTTCAGCAGAACTGGCCCGATCTTGTCCTGGAGCATGCACAGACATCCGCAAGGAGACTGACAGACCCGCAACAGGAATCGAGCCGGCACCACAGGGGGACTGTGCACGTGAGGCACCCCATAATAAGTCCTGCCATCTAGTCCCAGGGGCCTTTGTTACGCGTTCCATCTTGGGCTGCCTCCTGCGCGTGCACCTAATCTTCATAAGCCTGCTTCTTTCATGAATAAAGATGATGTCTTTTCCCGCCTAAAAACCTTTATAAGCCCTAGCAGTCCTTTGTTCGGGGAGAAGACAAAGGCTAGCGTTGCATTGTCCCACTTTGTCTCCACTCGTGAGCTACTTTTCCCAATAAAGCTTTGTTCGTGCAGGAAAAAAAAAAATTCTGATGACTGAATTCACTTTATATTAATGCCTGACATAAAACATATTAACATTACTAACATAGTCTCTGAAGGATAAGAAATAATCCTTAAAGTGTTAAAAATACAGTATTAATAATACAACCTAATTTTTAAAAATCTATTCGTGATTATTCTCTTTAACACTTAACATCAATGTAAATAAAATATACTCCACTTACAACTAAGGAAATGATACTAGCCATGTGAAATTTTAATTATTCTTTTAACAAAATCTGAAAGCAAACATGGCCAATGGTCAAAAAATAATAAAAGTGACAAGAACAATTATATATGACCTAGTGGGAAAAGCAAATTATGTTTCTGTTTCATGCTCAATGACTTAGTATACACATAAAAATATGCAAGGATACCATGTTATTTTATATAGCTATATGTAATACATATTTATGGATAGTAGCAATTAAATAGTACATAACCTTACTTTTCAATTAATTCTCTACTTAATTAAAACATTTAAATTCTTCAAGTAAAAGAAGCCTTTATTACCTATAAAGGAGGAGTCTTGTTATTTGTTAGCATCTATCTATGATCCAGAAACATTTATTGGCGTCCTCTATCTTATCAATATTAGGACAATAGATCAACTTTGTACTATGATTTAATTTTGGTTTTGTACTGTAAAAATCTATAGCTAGCAGTGCATTTAAAAATATAAAATAAGCAGAAAAATCAAACAAAAAACTATTTTTTCAGAAGCTCTTTGGACTGATGGTACAGTTAATTTGTAAACTTAAGGTGGCTAGACCATTTATATATCTAATTATATCCTTTTCCAACAAACTTTAACAAGCACAAGGAAACAGAATAATTTAATTTACCTTTATGGATGAAGCTGCATACAGCATATCTTCAAGGGTGAAATGGCAACACTGGTTCAGGTATTCTTGGCAAAATTCTTGAATCAGCTGCAGATTATACAGGCTATCAGCCAAAGACATAGTTTCTTTCAAACAAATATCTTCAAATAGGAAAAGAGCATGTTGATTACTTTGGGTTAATTTGTTAATATAACATTTCATATCCACTTCATAATTAGTGACTTAGTACAAACACACAAACGTGTAGAATCTGTTCAACACATATACCAAAAACCAAACCTACTGCTGTCGAGTTGATTCCGACTCATAGCAACCCAGCAGGAGAGAGTAGAACTGCCCCCTAGGGTTTCCAAGGAGTGGCCGGTGGATTTGAACTGCTGACCTTTTGATTAGCAGCAGAGCTCTTAACCACTTATAAATATAATGGTCACTATACACAAGGGCACAGAAACCAAACCTACTTTTCTCAACTATTTTAAGAATTATACATAAATGTTCTTTTTAAAAAGGCCTTCATTACTTACTAATGTTGTTTTAAGTATCTGTCATCATCCATCTATGGTTTATTAATATTTCAATGGAACACTTACCCTCTAGTCTGACAACATCAGGACAGTAAAAATGAATAAGGGCAGCTAAAGCACAGCCATCTGTACCATCCTTTAACAAATTATCTACCAATGGAATGCAAGGCAGTTGCTTAAGTAACGTTTGTTCTTTCCTATAACGAGCCTACGATATAAAAAAGACATGAAAATAAATAAGCACTAAACAATGTATAAGAAAAATTTCAGATAGAGATAATAAAATGTAAAGAAAAATGAGAACTACTCACCAACATCCTTCTTTTCTAAATAAGACTACACATTACCAAAGTCAAATACACAGCAACAACATTCTAGTTTCAAAGCTACAAAATTAATATAATGTTATATTGCTAATTTACGTGAAATGACATTTTAACTTAAATATAAAAGTATCAGAAAACAGATTTCTGAACACTTTGTATCCAAATCATTAATTCTGTCCTTTTGTAGATAAAATCTATTTAATGCTAGGCTTAATTTAAATGGAAAGTTCATATACAGAAGACTCAAAGTACTTACAGAAAGAGCAAGAGTACTATGGGAACAGAAAATTACTGGAGTTATCAAAGTTGGGGGAGAGAATATGATGCTATTCTTAAGGGAAATTTGGCAATAATAAGAACCATCACTCTTAAAACTGGGATAATCTCACCAAGATATCCTGGTTTATCATGCTAATGTAGAGATAATACAAATAAAGTATAACTCTGAAACTGAAAAAACTCTCCCAGTTCAGGTTTACATTAACAAATAACAAAGTATAAGGATTTCTGCTCTTCCTCAGAAAAACAGACAAAACCTTTGTTTTCTAAAGACTGCATGGTGTGGCTGGATACAAATTTATGACAATTCTCTAAAAATGAGCCAGGCTGTAAAATACAGTCGTTAAGAAAACAAGCTTTTGAATCAGACTACCTGGGTTCAAATCTTGGTTCTGCCACGTATTAGTTCTGTGATCTTGGGCAAGTTACTTACACTCTTATTTCTCAGTTTTTCTCATCTATAAAATGGACATAATAATAGTGCCTACTTCACAGGATCACTGGTGGATTAAATGAGATGATGGACATAAAGTGCTATGTACATAGCAAGCAATCACTACATGCTATTATTAGATATAAGCTGTCTTGAAGCTAAGAAAAATAATACTGAGGATTTAGTGAAGGTGTTTACTGAAGTATTTCATTAGCAAACTTTATAAGTACATAGGTTACTCATACTTAAATACAACTCTTTTAAAAAAGTATTCAAAACTAATTTTTCTTTTAACTCCATATAAACCAGTTATCTCTATATTTTATAATAAAAATGCAATTATAAGACAACATACTTTTATAAAAAAAGCAGAAAAATGAAAATTTACTGAAAGAAAACATTTAACATTTGTTGATAAAGTTAGATTTCTTTTAAATGATATCCCTGAAAAAAGCATATGTATTAATGAAGAAGGAGATACTTATGCCTATTTCTCTCTCACTGGCTACCTAAGCACAAGACTCATGAACATGTTTTCCTCTTAAATATTTTCAGAGAAGTTTTTTCCTATTAATCAGCACAGGCTAGATACCTGTACTTAATGGAATATTCCTAACTCACAGAGTACCTATATTCAGAGAAAAAAATACTTACATGTAATATACAGATTCTTTAATTGATCATTGATTTTTAAATAATTCTTAGAAAATTTCCT
The DNA here is from genome assembly GCF_000243295.1 of Trichechus manatus latirostris. Lineage (NCBI taxonomy): Eukaryota > Metazoa > Chordata > Mammalia > Sirenia > Trichechidae > Trichechus > Trichechus manatus. The sequence goes on from NW_004443971.1 coordinate 15,586,021, forward strand.
CACTTTGCTGGTAGGGGCTAGTTTAAAATCAACCAGTTTAAAAAGGGGAGGCGGGGGGAGAAAAGAAGGAAAAGAAAGATCAACCAGTAGCATCCTCTGGCCTTAAGCTACCTTTCTCATATTTGGTAAGCACTGTTCCAGATCTTTACACTCTTCTCTTTGGCCATCTAGAAACAAAGAGTCTGCCTATGGAAAGCCCAAAATCGGGCTGGACTCAATCCCAAAACTCCCAGATATTCTCTAGGATTAGCTTGTTTTCAGCCTACAATCCAAAATGGACTGAGCTGAGCGCCCACGGTCATGGAAAAAAGGATTGAATCATGTAATTTGTTCTACTGGCCTCTGCCAAGTGGCACTTCCGTACAAGGCACACACACATACACACATACACACACACACAGAGCCTTATGTGGTTTTACCAATAAATGCCTATGGTTTAGACTAGACAATCAGAGAATTATAAGCAGCCTGCCAAAACATTTTCCTATTACTGTATCCTAGAAGATATATCAGGTAAAAATAACTCTTATCTTGAGGTTTTTTGCAACTCCCAGAGAGTTCATCTGCAATTCAGGACAGTTACATAGCCTCATAATTGAACATCCTATATGCATTATAAATTCACTGCCTGGAAACACTCCCTGTTCTTCCTACACAATTAGAAACTTAGAATTTAAAAGAAGCATCACATTTTCTGTATTTCAACATTATGGTGTATTTCAAAGTTATATTTTTACTCCAAAGGGTGTAAAATACTTTTTAAATGGTCTAACCACACAGATTTAATTCTGAAAGGACAACCTTTCCAATCAAATAAGAACTTAATACACCTTAGGTCCAACAGTGGTCAGAATACAGAGAACTTGTCATGTTTTTTATCCTGCAAAAATTCCCACCTACAATTCAGGCTAAAAAGGAAATTATTTAGTCAGAAAGATGATTTTTGAAATACAAACAATTTATACATGCAATTCAAATTCACTTTTATGAAAATGGCTACAAATTAATGAGAACACATATTCATACTTTTATCTACTTATTGATGGTCCGTGAATATTGACAAGATTAGCAAAAGGATGCTTACCCTTTAAATTATTTTAAAAGTCACTTCTCAACCAAACTTTGGCTAGATTGTGATCTATTTTACATTATGATCAAATACCTTAAAATCCAATCTCTATGCAGTGATTAACAGAATTGCATAAAATGACTATACCAGCAAGACATCAACAATACAATTACAGTTCTGGACAGCAAATTGACGTAGCTAGACAAACTTACTGGAACCAGTTTCCAAAACCATTTGGAAGGAGACTTCAGAGGAAGCAGCAGAAAAATGGGAAAGCAAAAGGTAAAGGGAAAATTCATCAGAATTATTTTCAATTAAAAAGTTGTAGTAAAGCTTCTAATAATGGAGTTCCAAGTTTACAGTTTTCATAATATTTTAAAAATGTTAATTAATAGTTTAGTTAAAAGGTATACACGTTACTAATGATAAAGTCCACCACCTTCTCCACCCTACTTTTCTCTCCCTACAGAGAAACTCATTTTAGAACATCTAGGATATGCTGTATATTTTGGCATAAAGAATTTTAGATTCTGAGTTTAATATGAAGTCACATATTAAAATAAAAATCTATATCACAAAAGAGAGTAGAAAGATTGTAGAGATGATCTGCAATCATTGTACTTTTTAGACATTAATAGTCCAAGTCTGATAAGGCAGTATTCTTTCCCATAGAGGAAAGGAAGAAAGATTGTTTCAATAAGTGCAAGTATAAAGCTAACAGTGATGTAGCAGAATTTACCGAGATGATCACTTGTATTAGTTATATAAAGAATTTCTTTTAATTAATGTAAAAAAATTCTTACCAGTGAAGATTTTTATAAAGTCACGAATATACTGAGAATCTATAGCAAGTAACTACTTAGAGAAGCACAAAAAACTGTTGTTAATTTTATTACCTAGGGATATCCCTAGATATCGACCACTTGTCTATCAGTTTGTCCTACGGTGGTGGCTTTTGTTGCTGTGATGCTGGAAGCTATGTCTCTGGTATTCCAAATACCAGCAGGGTCACACCCATGGTGGACAGGTTTCAGCAGAGCTTCCAGACTAAGACAGACCAGGAAGAAGGACCTGGCAATCTGCTTCTAAAAAAAACTGGCCAGTAAAAACTTTATGACTAGCAGCAGAACACTCTCTGATACAGTGCCAAACAATGAGCCCCTCAGATTGGAAGACACGTGAAATATGACTGGGGAAGACCTGCCTCCTCAAGGTAGAGTCAACCTTAATGGAGTTAAGCTTTCGAGACCTTCATTTGCTGATGTGGCATGACTCAAAATAAGAAGAAACAACTGCAAACATCCATTAATAATCAGAACATGGAATGTACAGAGTATGAATCTAATAAAATTGGGAGTCGTCAAAAATAAAATGGAATGCATACAGATCAATATCCTAGGCATTAGTGAGCTGAAATGGACTGGTATTGGCCATTTTGAATCAGACAATCATATGGTCTATTATGCTGGGAATGACAAACTGAAGAGGAATGGCATCATATTCATCAAAAAATTTCAAGATCTACTGTGAACTACAATGCTGTCAGTGATTGGAAAATATCCATACGCCTACAAGGAAGACCGGTTAATATGAATAGTATTCAAAGATATGCACCAACCACCAACGCCAAAGATGAAGAAACTGAAGATTTTTACCAACTTCTGCAGTCTGAAATTGATCGAACATGCAATCAAGATTCATTGATAATTACTGATGATTGGAATGCAAAAGACAGAAACAAAGAAGGACCAGTAGTTGGAAAATATGGCCTTGGTGACAGAAACAACACCAGAGATCGTATGCTGGAATTCTGCAAGACCCATGAGTTCTTCATTGGAAATATCTTTTTTCAACGATATAAATGGCAATTATAGACGTGGACCTTGCAAGACGGAATGCAAAGAAATCGAATTGACTACATCTGTGGAAACAGACGATGGAAAAAGCTTAATATCATCAGTCAGAACAAGGCCAGAGGCTGAATGTGGAACAATCAGCTGATGTGTGGATCATAACAAATTATGGATAACATTGCAAATAATGGGAATTCCAGAACTGTTAATTGTGCTTGTCTTAGGCTGGGTTCTCTAGAGAAGCAAAACCAGTAAAGCGTATAAATATATATAGAGAGATTTATATCAAGGAAATAGCTCATGCAGTTGTAGAGGCTGAAATGTCCCAAGTCCATGCACCAGGACAGAGGCTTCTCCTGATTCACATATCCGCAGCAGCTGGCGAACCCAAGATCAGGTCAGAGATCAGGGCTCTTGCTCACAGGCTGTGAGATCAACTAATCCCAAGATTGGCAGGCAAGACCGCAGCTAAGCTTCTAGCTCAAGTCCCAAGAATCGGAGGTCAAACGAACAGAAGCCAGCTGCAGGACCCAACACAAGCGAAAAACACCCTAGCCCTGCCAGAATATCCACTTATATTCAATTCAGGCCGCATGCCCAAGGAAACTCCCTTTCAGCTGACTTGCTACTCACAGCAGATCCCATCATGGGGGTGATCACAACATTATACAACTGCCAAAACACTGAGATTCATGGCTCAGCCACGCTGACACACTATCTTAACCATCACAGTGCTCATGTGGAACCTGTATATAGACAAGAGGCAGTCGTTCCAATAGAACAAGGGGATACTGAATGGTTTAAAATCAGAAAGGGTGTGTGTCAGGGTTGTATCCTTTCACCATACTTATTCAATCTCTATGCTGAGCAAATAATCTGACAAGCCAGACTATATGAAGAGGAATATGGCATCAGGACTGGAGGAAGACTCATTTTAACAACCTGTGATATGCAGATGACACAACTTTGCTTGCTCGAAGTGAAGAGGACTCGAAGCACTTACTGATGAAGATCAAAGACTACAGTCATCAATATGGATTACACCTGAACATAAAGAAAACAAAAATCCTCACAACCAGATCAATAAGCAACATCATGATAAACAGAGAAAATACTGAAGTTGTCAAGGACTGTATTTTACTTGGATCCACAATCGATGCCCATGGAAGCAGCAGTCAAGAAATCAAATGATGGGACACAGCAAAGGCAGTCCTCAGAGGACAATTCATAGCAATAGATGCACATATCAAAAAAGAAGAAAGGGACAAAATCAAAACATTAACTACAGAACTCAAACAAACAGAAAGAGAACAGCAAAAAAA
>NW_004443971.1:15594004-15624416 GCF_000243295.1 Trichechus manatus latirostris
TTTGTTCTGTAAGCCTTCACCTGAAGTACAATAAAAAAAAAAAAAAAGAAATCAAATGATGCATTGCATTGGGTAAATCTGCTGCACAAGACCTCTTACTTAAAAAGTTAAAAAGTAAAGATGTCACTTTGAGGACTAAAGTGCGCCTGACCCCAGCCACGGTATTTTCAATCACTTCATATGCATGTGAAAGCTGAAGAATGAATGAGGAAAACTGAAGAAGAATTGATGCCTTTGTAAGTATGGTACTGGTGAAGAATATTGAACATAAGGTGGACTGCCAGAAGAACGAACAAATCTGTCTTGGAGGAAGTACAGCCAGAATGCTCTTTAGAAGCAAGGATGGTGAGACTTCATCTCACATATATGTCATCTGCATATCACAGACTGGACATGTTATCAGGAGGGACCAGTCCCTGGAAAACGACATCATGCTTGGTAAAGTAGAGGGGCAGCAAAAAAGAGGAAGAATCTCAACAAGATAGATTGACACAGTGGCTGCAACAATGAGCTCAAAAACAGCAATTATTTTGAGGATGGCACAGGACGGGCAGTGTTTAACTTTGTTGTAGACAGGGTTGCTATGAGTTGGAACCGACTTGACAGCACCTAATAATAACAACAGGGGTATCCCAAAGAACATAATTTTTATTCTTTAAAAACAAAATGAATATAACAAACTCATAATTTCAGACAATCTGAACTAATAATTGGTGATTATTTATCTTTGTATTTCCTAGTACAATTTCTGGCAGCCCTGAATAAGTATTTGTTGAAATGAACCAAACTAACTGGGGTCTGAGTTAAGACTGATATTCAATTTTTATGTAGAAAGTTTTTCCTATATAAATTAACAATGAAAATAAGATTACTTGGAAAATAAAATAAAGTATTCTTAAGAACTTCAAGAATCAGAAAAATACCAGCTTCCTAGAAATAGATAATATTTTCAACAAATTTATCTGATCGTATCAGGAAGAACAGCCCCAGTATTTTCTGTGTGTATCTTCATCTCCCATTTAACCAAAAGTTTTTGGTAGCTGTAGTTATAACAGCCATAAAAAGTGCAAGAGCAAGACCAAACTGCAGGTACCCACCAAAAATATGTCAGGGTTCCCAGTGAATAAAAGAAATTTCAAAAACAAAGGTTTTCTTGTTCTCTATACTAGAAAAATCCACTATATACAAACTGATGATAACCAAAAACCACTTGGACTATTCTTTTTTTTTTTTTTTAAATTGTGCTTTAGATGAAAGTTTACAGAGCAAATCAGTTTCTCATTAAACAATTAATACACATATTGGTTTGTGACATTGGTTGCCAGCTCCATGATATGTCAACACTCTCCCTTCTTGATGCTGGGCTCCCCCTTACCAGCTGACCCCTCCTGCCTTCTTGTTCTTGCCCCTGGGCTGGTGTGCCCATTTAGACTTGTTTTGTTTTATGGGTCTGTCTAATCTTTGGCTGAAGGGTGAACCTCAGGAGTGACTTCAGTACTAGGTTAAAACAGTGTCCAGGGGCCATACTCTTGGGGTTTCTCCAGTCTCTGTCAGACCTATAAGTCTGGTCTTTTTATTTTTGTGAGTTAGAATTTTGTTCTATATTTTTCTCCAGCTCTGTCTGGGACCCTCTATTGTGATCCCTGTCAGAGCAGTTGGTGGGGGTAGCTGGGCACCATCTAGTTGTGCTGGACTCAGTCTGGTGGAGGTTGTGGCAGTTGTGGTCCATTAGTCCTTTGGACTAATCTCTCCCTTGTGTTTTAGTTTTCTTCATTCTCCCTTGCTCCAGATGGGGCAGTACCAGTGAAGTATCTTAGATGGCCACTTACAAGCTTTTAAGACACCGGACGCTACTCACCAAAGTAGGATGTAGAACATTTTCTTTATAAACTATGTTATGCCAACTGAGCTAGATGACTTGGACTATTCTTAATAGGAGATGTGCAAAGGAGTCTTTAAGGGTTCAAATCACTACATATTTTTTGTAAAATATTCAGTAATAGTATTTTTACTATTTCAGACTGCTTTGAACTTCTTCCTGCCTCCCCACTGGCCTAAATTAGTGATAGGAATCCTATTAGAGGAATTAGGTGAGTATCATACAGACTGAGAATTTGAAGGAAACATGACTCTAAAAAAGCAAATATACTAAAACAAACAAATAATTAAACTATGTAGGGGGCTGAGATGGTGGAATAGTCAGATGCTTCTTGTGGTCCCTCTTACAACAAAACCCCGAAAAAACAAGTGAATCGATTATACATGACAGTCTAGAAGCCCTGAACATCAAAGACAAAGTTGAGGAGAAAAGTTGAGGAGTCGGACTGAGCAGCAGGGGGAGGGGGAGACTGTTCAGAAGCAGTGAAGAAGTGCCAGACTTGAGCTAGCCACCACCTGGTGGGCTGGATCAGCTGGCCCAAGCAGTAGCCCTCGGGAAGTGTTTTACCACATCAGGAGAGACTGGGCAGCAGAGAATCTGCGTAAGCCTCCAGAACCAGGGGGAAGTGGCACCGGATCTTCGCAAGTTAAGTGCAAGCATCTAACCTACTGTGCGGGATCAAAATTACCCTTCCCCTCTGGGACTTTCGTAGCAGAGAAATGCCTTTTTTTCCCTCACCTATCCCCTCCTGGCTCCTCCGCTCCGATACCAGTCAGCACTATTCAACAATTGCCATGCCTCTTAAGCCAGAAACAGGACCTACTGTGCCCAAACCAGTCTCCTGGCTTTAGGGAACAAACAAACAAAAAAAACCCCACCAACTTCCCTAAGCGGGGTACTCAGGACTAACTGAACCCAAACCAGTCTCCCAGCTTTAAAAAATCGCCATGCCCTCTACGCTGGGAACTCAGGGCAGGCACTGCCCTTTAGCCTGGGCATAGGCATAAGGGGTCCGCAGACTTCGAATGCCTTTCATCCCTGCCTAGACCTGTGTGTGGGCCCATTCAACAGCATAGGCCCTCATTAGCATAGTACAACAGGGTATATACCTGAAGCCTATTTTCAGCTACAACAGTTAACGGGGAGTGGTAGATTTGTGACATTTAATGCTGCCCTGCCCATTAAGCAGGGTCCTTACCTACCCACATCAGGGGCCTGAGGACTGGTGGCTTCACCCATTCCACCTAGCCATCCACAACAGGGATCTGAGAATAAATGGTGCCTCCCAGTCCTTAGAGCCAACAGCAGTGGGTGCCCAAAGTCTGGATGCAAAACCCACCTACCTACGCACTCTAGAGGACAGGGACACACCTTCCACCTAGGCACTCAGGGGCAGCCATCAGCCCCTTACCTTGCTCAGCACATAACCCCCTATTACAGCCAGATACCTGTGCCTGCTCCAATCACCCCTACATAGCTCTGCCCGTCTAGGACTGTAGGTGAAAGTCTACACCACAAACTCGGTGACTGATGATCTAGACACCTGAGGTGAATCAACACAAGAAAAGTAAATGATTTTTCTGGGCTCACACACCTAGTAGCAGCTCTAACCACCCGGTGACAAGACATGAGAGCTTCAAAGACACCAATAATGAAAGTAGCTCACACGTCCCGCCTATTTGGACATATCAAAACAAAACGAAAAGCTAGTACATGGTAAGCAAACGTACAATAAAATATAGTAACGTACTGATGGCTTGGAGATGACAGTCAATATCAAATCACACAAAGAGGCAGATCATGATGGCTCCAGAAAACAACCAAAACAAAGAACCAGGAAACCTCCTGGAGGAAGAGAAGGTCTTGGAATTACCGGAGGCAGAATTCAAAAGACTAGTATACAGAGCTCTTCAAGAGATCAGGAAGGAGATCAAGCAAAACTCAGACCAAGCCAAGGAACACACAGACAAAGAGCAATAATTTAGGAAAGCTATACAAAATCAGAATGACAAATTTAACAGGCTGCTAGAATCCATAGGGAGATAGCAAATAGAAATCCAAAAGATTAACAATAAAATTTCAGAATTAGACAATTCAATAGAAAGTCATAGGAACAGAATTGAGGCAATGGAAGTCAGAATTAGTGAGACTGAAGACAAAGCATCTGATACCAATTTATTTGAGGATAAATCAGATAAAAGAATTTAAAAAAATGAAGAAATTCTGAGAATTATGTGGGACTCAATCAAAAGGAATAATCTACAAGTGACTGGAGTACCAGAACAGGGGGGATAACAGAAAATACAGAGAATTGCTGAAGATTTGCTGGCAGAAAACTTCCCTGATATCGTGAAAGATGAGAAGATATCTATCCAAGAAGCTCATCAAACCCCACAAAAGGTAGATCCCAAAAGAAAGTCACCAAGACATATTATAATCAAACTTGCCAAAACCAAAGGTAAAGAGAGAATTTTAAGAGCAGCTAGGGATAAACAAAAAGTCACTTACAAATGACAGTCAATAAGACTAAACTCTGACAGCCAAAACCATGCAGGCAAGAAGGCAATGGGATGACATATATAAAGTCTTGAAGGAAAAAAATTGCCAGCGAAGAATTATATATCCAGCAAAACTGTCTCTCAAATATGAAGGCAAAATTAAGGCATTTCCAGATAAAAAGAAGTTAAGGGAATCTGTAAAAACCAAACCAAAATTTCAAGAAATATTAAAAGGAGTCCTTTGGCTAAAGAATCAATAATATCAGCCCAAGACTAGAACACAGGACAGAACAACCAGATACACAACCCAGATAGGGAAGTCACAAAAATAAGTCAAAGCTAAAACACTGAAAATAGGGAAACAGACGTCAACATGTAAAAGATGACAACATTAAAACAAAAAAGGAGGACTAAATAGTGCAGTCACAGAACTTTCATATGGAGTGGAAGTTATGGCGACATCAAGAAATAAAAGATTGGTTTAAACTTAGAAAAACGGGTAAATTTTAAGGTAACCACAAAGGAAATTAAAAAATCTACACACCAAAATAAAAAAGAAGAAAAAAACAGTTAAACTATGTATGCTTATATATTCAGGCTTCAAAAAGTTCAAATACATAGCACAAGTTCCTTCTGAAGGATAACTATTTCTGAAGTGGTCATCAACTGCTCTCCACTTTTGCTTTTCAGGGAAGAACTGGTCAAATTGAAACCCCAAATCCTGTTTTAAGACACAAGTAATTATGAGAAAAAAGGGTTTTTATAAGACCATGAACAATTGCTGAGAAAATTTTTCTTAAGTCCCTCATAGATGGTAGGGGCCAATCTGAGCAGTACAGATTTTTTGGAATAGTTCTAATTTCAAATATTCTTTTCCGTTGTCTTTATAATACATGTTTGGCTCACTCTAATTTTTGTTAGTTGTTTTAGAACCTGCCATTAATACTCTTCAGTAGTTCTATGTCTTTGTGAGGTGTGGAACCCCCTTGCAGTAAACAATTTGGTCTCTGGTCCTCGTTCCTGAGAGCCAGAACACACCTGACATCAATGAATGGGGACTGACCAGATCCAGAGGGAACACCTGGGGACTGATGCTAACTAAGCCTCAGGAAAGGGCCTGACCTAGCCCCGGGTGAACAGGTACGAGAGAGAAAGAGCTGCATGGAACAGCTGAGGTGTGGACTGACCAGAGAAGGGAAGCTGAGATTTCTACCAGACACAGTGCGTGGAGTGAAATTTATTATCCACCATACATTTGGTGTTAGGGGTGTGCGATCTCAGCCTTCTTGGGCTGGTTTGATACAACTGGAGACAAAGGTGGGATTCATTTTGAGCAGTCCTGATAGCACAGTCTTCCTCTGGATACCTACAATCACTCTGAGAGGTGGGATAATTGCTGAACTTCCTGTAGATGCTCTCAGTCCATTCTGGGAGGAGGCTGGTTTGGCCACAGGTGACCCAAGAAAGTGGGATCCTTTAGGGAGTTAATCACAGCTGTGACTGTCATCTCATGACCTGTCAGACTGAAGACTCTCTTAGTTGTTGTACGTCCAGAAGTTGTATTGAATTGTTGATAGAATGGAAAACGATACAAACCCCTGTGGAGGAAATTCTGACAATATCTAACAAAACTATATATGCATTTACCCTTCAGACTAGCAATCCAACTTCTAGGGAATCTACCCTGAAAATATATCTCCAATAATACAAAAGTATATACATGAGCCTGCTCTTTGCAACATTATTTGTAATTGGAAGAAACAAGAAACTATTTAAATGCCCAAACATAGGAAAATAATTGAAGAAACTATGGTACATACACAGAGTGGTGTAGTATGTTGCTGTAAAAAAGAACAAGAAAGATCTGTAAGGGCCGTGTGGAGTGATTTCCAGGATATATTGTTAATGAGACAAAGCAAAGGGCAAAACAGTATATTTTGGGTTAGAAAGGGGGAGAAATAAGGAACATGCATGTACCTACTTACTACTGCAAAAAGAAACACAGGAAGGAAAACCAGAAACTAATGAAACTGGTTACCTACTTGGCGAAGGGTGAAGGGTGGGACAAAAATAGAAAAGATGGGGCGGGAGTGAACGTCTCTCAGTATACCTTTTGTGTACTTTTAACTTTTGGAATTATGTTCTACATATTCAAAAAAATAAACTTAAATCAACAAGCCTACGGTAAAAAAAAAAAGGACCACTAAAACGCAATGAAAACAGAACCAACTAACCCAAAGCAATAACATAAACACAATGAAGGTGGGAAATAAAACAAACAGCAACAACAACAAAACCCCAAGTAACTTTAGAACACGGTATTCTGACCATATATTATCAATCTAAAGAAAAAAAATAATTGCAAACAAATCTTAAACTCTTCTTAGGAGGTTCATTTTTCGTATGGGTATGGGGTAGCAATTTTGAAAGTATTTTACACATACTGTAGCATTAAACAATTAAGTAGATATACTGATGTTGCGAGCCTGAGTTGTTCTCACTGTAGAAGGGAGATTGAGATATGGAAAGGGGAATGTGGGGTTGGACTGGAATTGGAGGTTGAAGTATGAATTCACGAATGTGTGAAATTTATTTCTGAGTTCTGTCTACTGACAAGGAACCTAGAAACAATGACCCCCTAGTAGCAATGAGCCACTCAGTGCCTAGATCTTAGTTTCTAAATACTGTTCCTCACCAAAAGAAACCAGGACTTCTTGGTGAAACAGCTGATCCCAGGACTGGCAAGGAAGGCACAACATGAGGCTGAAACATCTTGTTGAACCAGAACGTAAGGAGGGACTTAAAAAAAAAAAAAAAGGACTGATCCATCAATTTAGATGGATAGACAGACGGATGGTTAGATGGGGGCATACCAAAAGGGCATGTAAGTCAGCTTGAAGGTGTTCCCACTAGCCTAACTTGGGACAATATAAGCATCAAAATAAACATACAACTTATTGTAGGGCTGAGGCGGGGAAAAACAAGATAAGCCTGGAGTACCCTGTAGTGCCAGAAAGTAAGGAAGTGCTCAAAAAACAGAAGAACAGGGGCATAGCCAAGGGACACAAGAGCCAAACTGAAAGAGCTCCCAATGCACAAAGCTGAAACAATTTTTTTTTTTTAAATTGTGCTTTAGGTGAAAGTTTACAGAGCAAATTAGTTTCTCATTAAACAATTAATACACAAATTGTTTTGTGACATTGTTTGCCAACCCCACGACATGTCTACACTCTCTCCTTCTCCACCCTGGGTTCCCCATTTCCATTTGTCCAGTTCTCCTCTCCCTTCCTGCCTTCTTGTCTTTGCTTTTGGGCTAGTGTGCCCATTTTGTCTTGCATCCATGGTTGAACTATGAAGCACATTCTTCACATGTGTTATTGTTTGTTTTATAGGCCTGTCTAATCTTTGGCTGAAGGGTGAACTTCAGGAGTGACTCCACAGTACTGAGTTAAAAGGGTGTCCAGGAGCCATACTCTCGGGGTTTCTCCAGTCTCTGTCAGACCAATAAGTCTGGTCTTTTTTTGTGAGTCAGAATTCTGTTCTACATTCTTCTCTCACTCTGTCTGGGACACTCTTATTGTGATCCCTGTCAGAGCAGTCGGTGGTGGTAGCCGGGCACGATCTAGCTGTTTTGGGGTTGGTCTGGTGGAGGCTATGGTAGTCGTGGTCCATTAGTCCTTTGGACTAATGTTTTCCTGTGTCTTTGATTTTCTTCATTTTCCTTTGCTCCAGATGGGGTGGGACCAATAGATGTATCCTAGATGGCTGCTCACAGGCTTTTAAGATCCCATACGCTACTTACCATGGTCAGATGTAGAACACGTTCTTTATAAACTATGTTATGCCAACTGAGCTAGATGTCCCTCGAGACCACAGCCCCCAGCCCTCAGCCCAGTATCTTGGTCCTTCAGGAAGTCTGGATGTGTCTATGAAGCTTGTATGACTTTGCCTTGGTCAAGCTTTGCTGACTTCCCCAGTACTGTGTACTGTCTTACCCTTCACCAAAGGTACCACTTATCTACTATCCAGGGCCCTGGTGCCACAGTGGTTAAGAGCTTGGCTGCTAACCAAAAGGTCAGTGGTTTGAATACACCAGCTGCTCCTTGGAAACTCTGTCCTATAGGATCTCTATGAGCCAGAATTGACTTGACTATCTAGTTAGTGTTTATCTTTTCCCACCCCTCCCCTCCCTCGTAACCATTAAAGATTGTTTTTTTCAGTGTGTAAACCTTTTCTTGAGTTCTTTGTAACAGTGGTCTCATACAGTATTTGTCCTTTAGTGACTGACTTATTTCACTCAGTATAATGCCCTCCAGATTCATCCACGTTGTGAGATGTTTCACAGATCCATCATTGTTCTTTATCATTGTGTAGATGTACCACAGTTTGTTTATCCATTCATCTGTTCACGGGCACTAAGGTGGTTTCCATCTTTTTGCTATTGTGAATAATGCTGCAGTGAACATGGTGTGAAGGTGGAATAATCTGAACAATAAAATAATGTAGTATTTGATTATAATCCAAAGTACAAAATAAACATACATGAGCCCATACTTACATAAACAATTGAATATATAAATAAATGGAGAAAACACACATCACTTATAGAATTCCAAATAGCATATGTAGACACTCCATTCAGGAAGTGAGCTTTATTTCTCTCCCCTTGAATGTAGGCTGGACTTAGCCCACTTCCAAAGAATAGAATATGGAAAGGGAAAAACAGTAACTTTACAACAGAATACCTGACAAACACACCTTAACCAAGTGATCAAAGTTAACATCACCAGTGATAAATCATGTTGGTATCATGTACCCCCTGATATGTTGTTGTTGTTGTTGTCAGGTACCATCAAGTTGATCCTGATAGTGACCCTAAGTAAAACAGAAGGAAACATTGCCTAGTCCTGCGCCATCCTCACAATCATTGTTATGCTTAAGTCCATATGTGATGAGAAAGGCACTTCACCTTTGTGTTAACTAAGGTAAATCCAAGAAACCAAATGATATACCAAAAAATTATGTACTGTATTAAAACAGTAAAATTTTTTTATGTATTCATATATGTAGGAAACAAACAAGTAACAAAGCTATAGGTTACAAATCATTGTTTTCCGAAGTATGCTCCAAAGAACACTAATTCTGTAAGATATCAGTACATGTCACTCATAAGAGAGTTCAAAGATCAAATACATCTGAGAAAGAATGAGTCAATCAGCTATACAAGCTTCCTGACTGGGCTTTTCATGTACTGAACTGGGTCATAACATTCTTAAAGTGGCACAGACTAGGCAACATTTCCCAAATGTATTTGACTTAAGAACTTTTTTCTCATTTAGTACTTTAAAGTACCACTGTGCAAAGAAATGGAGTTTGAGGGGGAAAAAAGTGGGTTATAGTTTCTAATTGCTAAGGAACTTTGGTCAAGGAAGAAATTCACATGGGCTGAAGTAATCAAGCAAAAATGTATAACTATTCATCTATATTTTCACTGGGGAAAGTATAATCTATTTTGATACTACACCTTCAAGTGAAAAGCAATTAGAGCTCAGTAACTGTCTTTTCTCCAGAGGTAATTCCTTCATCCCATTCCCACCCCATGTAAAATACCTCACAAATATTTCTCTTTAAAAAGTGACAAATGTCACATTGAATAGACATGCATCTTTAATATTTTGATAAACACTAAACTCACTCAATATACAGATAGCGTTGTAAACTTATGAATTAATAGCTCTTTCAAAAACTATCCTGCCAAATTGTTTTACTCACTAATTCCCAAATGTGCCATTTACTTGCAACTTTAGGGTCTCTGTTCATGTTTATCCCCTAACCAAATACCATAACACCTAGTAAGGTCCTGATTCAGCCCCAAATCCTCTTGAAGGCCTTTTTAACTATTTCATGCCCACAGTTATCATAAACTTACTAGTAATATACATATAGGAAAGTTTATGATAACCAGCTACTTACTATAGTCGCTAAACTTTTGTTTTGAGTCTCTTACATTTACTAATATACGGAGAAGGGAAACATTGAGACTCTTTATATTCACAGAATTTAGGAACCATTTAATCCAACTTTTTACTTTTTACAGAGAAAGAAAATGAGGCCCAGAGATGTGACCTTTGGAAAGGTCATGAAGCTAGTTGGTGGCCGAACTATTCTGAGTTTAAGTACAGTGCTCTTTTTACCATACCACACTTTACATAAACTCTTTAAGAGAATGAAAGCTAGACTTAATGTCCTATTGATTATAAACTATAGAGATCTTTAAAGTAGAGTTGACATATTTAGCCAATTAAAAACAAGATGCTCATGCAATATTTGGCACATATTTGTACCACAAAATTATTTATCTGAAATTCAAATTTCACTGGGTATCCTGCGTTTTATCTGGCAACCCTATTTCAGAGTCAAAAGGATGATTAGAAGCCAAACAAATGAATAAATTGAAAAAATAACATTAGTAAACCGTTAAACAAAACTGATGTAGCACTATTTAAAATATCTAAAAAAATTACTGTAACAGACTACTAAATATACACTAAGATGTACATACTATCACACAGACACAAACACATATGCATTCTTCCTCAAGGAAGAGAATCTTTAAAATAAGATTTTGATCTATATTTCTTCCTCGTAGGATATCAACCAACCAACCAATCCGAAACACATCATTAGAGAATCTAATATCCTAAAAAAAAAATCTTTGGGATTTTTAATCTTGATCCAACATGAATAATACACAGTATAAGCATCCCTCAATATATGCACACATTTTATCAAGAAGATGGTTATAAAAAGAAATTTCATAAAACAAATTTTATTTTTCCGCTGATTCTTGAATATCTGAGTTGAGGGTAACTGGGCAAGGACAAAGGTAAGCTATGTTACCATCCAATGCCATGGGTTTTGACTAAAGCTGGATAAGTAACAGACTACAGGGCTAGGCATCTGGGTATGCTAGGAATGGCAACTTCTTACCAAAAGCACAGTAATAAGAAAGAGCAAGTCATCCTATCTCTCATTTCTAAGAGGAGAAAAGGTTCAAGAATTTTGCTTTTATAGGATTAAGAATCAAGAACAGACTGATTATATTTCCAGGTATATTAAACACCAACAATCTCACTGATAGGTAACAGAGCAAGATTCCTGTCCTTAGTTTATTCTGTGAGTGTATTTCTTCATAATGATGACACCAATACTTGCAGTAAGACTATGTGAAATTAACATTTATTTTCACAAAGATTCTAACAATGGAAAAAGGATAAAATTTCTTTGAAAATAAAGGTGCAAATGCCATGTGTGCGCTAAATTAAAAATGTGTACTAATTCAAGTATTTAAAAATGAATCACATTTATTTATTTACTCACTCATTCAACAAATATTGGCTGCATGGTTAATATGTGCAATTGCATGGCGCTAGGTACTGTGAAAAAGTCAAAGGGTGTAATATAAGTAGCATCTAGATTCCATAGTCTGTTTCTGATTGTTTGGAATATAAATGGTATTTTTTCCCCATAGAAATAATGTTTACTGGGTCCTATGTCTACATATAAGGAGCCCTGGTGATACAGTGGTTAAGCAATAGGCTGCTAACCAAAAGGTCAGCAGTTCGAACCCACCAGGCACCCTGTGGAAGAAAGGTGTGGCAGTCTGCTTCAGTAAAGATTACAGCCTTGGAAACCCTCTGGGACAGTTCTACTCTATCCAATAGGGTTGCTATGAGTTGGAACTGACTCGACGGCAATGGTTTGTGTGTGTGTGTGTGTGTCAGCATATAAAAATTCCCATTTTGTTCATAATGCATATGTAATAATTTAACTATATATAATATACAAGGTTTCTGTGGAAAAATTTCATTAGTGTTGTAATTTAGGACACTGCCATCTTAACCTTATTCCATGGTAAGATTAAAGGTTTAACCTTAAGCCACAAATACCTCTAAGCAAAGGCTTCAATTCCTATGGTATGGGAAAAAGAGGGAAGGAAACTTGACAGGGACAGACTGGGGGCGTGAGAGGGAAGAGGCAGGGGCACAAGTTGGTTGAAGTCAAGAAAACAGAATATGCAATCTGGCGTGATGGGAAAAGAGATTTCCATTCTGATATACCTTTAAGGGAAAAGCCCTCAATGAAGTTCAGATTAAAGATTAAGCATGGATAGCATTTTCAGGAGCTAGTAAGTAAACTAGCTGGAGGAAGTCATTGTGATTCCAAAACATCAAATTCAGACAAAATTTCAGGTTGTCCTCCACAAAACTTTTCTACTGGAGTTGATAATACACAAAAGAGCTTCTCCCTTCTTTCCCTTTTTGTCGTTCTCTTCTTATGGTGGTATCAGCGACTAGCAGCATTAGTCCAAATGAATAAAAGTACTGTGCAAAAATGAAGAGACTTAAGATAATCCAAACGGAAAATAAAATCTCTGAATAATTATAATTTATTATACCTCAATTCTAATGCTATACAACCTTTTTAAAGAGCTCTGATGATGATATCAAAAGATGTAAACCATACTAATATTGTAGAAAATTCACTTTTTTACTTAGTAAATGAAAAATCCATAATTACGTTTTCAAAGAAGAAAATTCTATAAGTCCTTTAAGAATTTTTCAATAATGAATCCATATTAACATTTTTTCTTTCTTCAAAGAATAACTGTATTCTTAAAATACCTGGAAGATTGTTTTAGAGGCTGGTCTTACTGCAAGTCATTATAAAGGCTGATACATTTAAAACTGTATTCTTGTTGTTCCACCAAACATAGTCAAAACCATTATTTTTGCCAAAAGAACTTCAGAAATCGAACTATAATCATTAACAATTTTTCATAAACACCATCGTCCAATTAACTTTCATTTTGTACTTCAGTTTACTTAGAGTTTATGGCATGGCTTTCTAGGGCAAAGTTAACATAACTAAAAAATTATCTGATGAAACACAACTATCATTATTGCACAAAATAATATACATGCGTGAATATATCTACAGTCTCACAAAGGCACTTTTTTTTCTTTGAAACATATACCTTTTGACCTCCCGGAGCGTCAACTGTGTGATGTTCTTTCAATTTCTGTTCTTGTTCCATTATGTCTTTCAAATGTTCATTTACCTTAAAATAAAAAATATTAATTTGAATTTATACTCAAATATAACAATAATTTAACATGCTCCCAAAAATGCCTATGTCAGAAGTCCCTGATGTCAAATATCAATACCACTCAAAAGGAAATTTCATTTTTCCAACAACAAAAAAATTTTATAGGTGCTTTGATATTCTAAAACTAATTCATTAACTTAACAAATATTTAACACTTACTATATGTCAGGAACTGATAACTTCAGTTTTAATGTATTTGTGCAACTCAAGGATAAAAGTTAAAGGTATTTATCAAAGTGCTCACCCATGACTTAGACGTAGCTGACCATGTGAAAACATCTTGAGAACGAATGGATTAGAGAGCAATACAACAAATAATTGGCTCTAATTAGCTAAAAAGAAATTGCTAAAATGACATTAGAGTAGAAGGTATGAAACAGTCATTGTGAAGTGTGAGAAAGCAAACTTATCAGGGACACATTGTTGAACTGGCAGTGAGTGTTGAGTGTCCATCTGAAATTTGTGTTTATGAACTCTAAGTGAAAAAAGTCAGCTTCCTTGTGTGAATTTCTCCAGCAACATTTACCTCCATAGGTGCACGCAGAGATAAGGTGGGGAACTGAGCTCAACCATGATTTTACCAGATGACTACCAAGGAGGGAAAAGGAGGCAGAAGAACAATGACAGTACCTGCAAGAATCGAAGTTCAAAAAGGAGAAATGTGAAGTCAGGTGGGACTGTGAGAAATTAATATGCTCAGTGGGATGGAAGTCATGATGAAGTTGAAAATTTTCAACAGTAGGGAGTATTAGAGCAAGCAAGTTGGAAGGATAGGAAGAACCATTCAAGGATGGGAAGTTTGCAATGGGAAATGAAGGTCACACAGTTTCTGATGTAACCACGATTCTCTGTATCTGAGCAAGAATGGAGAAAAAATCACTAAAGCTAAAACAATAAACGAACTATACAGCCAAAACGTTAAATGAACCTTTTGCATTGATAATGACAGTATGGGCAATGATAATAGATGTAAAACTAGTTTTTACACTTAGCTTCTTGTTACAAGCTTCATGCAAGCATTTAAGGAAGGATACCTGAACATAAAACTTCCTTTAAGTCTGTTCAGTGCTTGCCCACAGATCATGTTTAACTCTCTGGGGTGACAGTTGTAAATCAAAGAGGGTTGAGAGGAATTAATTTCTCAAATTGGCAAAGGGAGTGATACTTTGGCAATGTAGGCATCTTCAGAGAACAAGTAACTAATCACAGCTCCATAAAAATTTCCAAGAAGAGAAATCGACAATCAGTGTGATCTTGTGCAACACAGTCAAGCAAACCTAAGAATACCCTAACTGTAAATGTGAGAAAATTATTTCATTCTTGGATCCAAAAAATACTCAACAAACACTACTCTATATAACTTCCCTACTGTGCTCTGAATTTTGTAATAATCTGATATGAACTAGATTACTCATTATTAACTATGATTACAGATATTGATAAACATATAGAAATCTGTTTACATCATTTTAATAGCATTTTTTATGTACTCAAAAGTCAAAAAGAAATAGGAAATTTTGCGTATGGTTCCACAACTTTAGGGTTCAACTTTGGTTTAAAACAGAAAGCATAATGGGATGGCAATGCATAATTTAGGATTTCGCTCTCTCTGGTTATGAGATTCATTTTTACTCAAGTATAAACCCATTGTCATCGAGTCGATTCCAACTTATAGCGACCCTATAGGACACAGCAGAATTGCCCCATAGGGTTTCCAAGGAGCAGCTGATGCATTCGAACTGACGACCTTTTGGTTAGCAGCTGAGCTCTTAACTACTGCATCACCAAGGCTCCAGGTAAGTATAATCCTACCTTATTTATCCAATACATGACCGCATCTTCAATATCATAGGGCAGATCCGTGGCTTGAAAAAAAGCTGAATACTGCTGAGCACATGCAATTACTTTCTCTATACTGACCATTTCTACAGTATAAGCCATCATTAGGGTGTCGATCATGGCCAAATGCGCACTCTGAAAATGTAAAACAGGAACACACAGTTTTAAAATTACACTTAGAAATTGCTTTTTATGTATTTTTAAATATTAATAACATCTCTTAACAAGCAGCAGTAGAACTAGGCTTTAGAAGACCAGCCTTAATGAGAAAGCATAAATGGTATATGCTAAAGATGAATTAACTGAACCAAACCAATTTACCGTCCAAATACTTATTGAGGATCTATGTTTAAGACACATTATCTTCTACTCAAAGGATGTTCCTTTTCTTATTTCCAATAATGGCAAAATCATATAGTTGACAACACAATTTACAAACTTCAGAGTCATCTTTGACTATTCTCTTTCCTCATTCTTCACATCCACATAGTAAAACTTTATGGATTCTACTCCTAAAATGACTCTCAGATCTACCCTCTTCCTCATTCTGACTGGTACGGTTCCAGTTGGTATTATCAACATTTCTGTTGAACTGGCAGTGAGTCAACAACGCAAAAAAAAAAAAAAAAAAAAATCCTTCAACTGATTTTCCTGCCTTTAACTTCTTCCTCTTCCAATTCATCCAGCACAGGACTTTCAGTTGGCAATTTTTTTTTAAACGAAAGTGTTATATGGAGGTTTAAAAAAAAAACTCCAAACGTTATAGAAGTATATGAAGTAGAAAGTGCCCCTTCCTCTAGCAGGATTCTCCCAATGATGTCTACAGTTTGGTACATATGAAGTGAAACTGGAACAGATCTGAGATTTTAAAATTTGGTGATCTGTAACCATAACTAGAATGGGAAAAATTACAGGTTGAAACCCTGGAATGGGAGATTCGGAAGAAGTGTAGTGAGCCCTTTCAGGGGCCTGACACATGACACTGGATTATTGCCAGGACAGAGGACAACGACAGACATTCAAAGCAGCGTGGTCAGTTGCCACCTTTGAGCAAATTTAAAAAATCTGGGTCTATTCCAGGGTTGTTTCCTTGGCCATGACTGAACCAGGAAGAACTGGTTCAAAGCCTTGATACTTTCACAAAAAGAATTTAATGTACCTAACAGGTAGACATTTACGTTCTTCCTTATTCTTTTGCTATTACAAACAATGCTACAACACTGTTTTCCTCTATGGCTAACTCTTAGTTGTGGGACTAATGGGTCCAAGAACATCCAGATTTTAAGGTTTGATAAATAACCCAGTAAGCTGTTCGCTGAAAAGGTTGTACTAACTTTATATCTCCCACCAAAAATGTTACCAGCATGCTTGTTTCCCCAGATTTTGCCAACATTAACCCATTCACGTTGAGTCGATTCCAACTCACAGGGACCCTACAGGACAGAGCAGAACTGCCCCAAAGGATTTCCAAGGAGCGGCTGGTGGATTCGAATGGTGGACCTTTTGGTTAGCAGCAGAGCTCTTAACCACTGTGCCACCAGGGCTCCTTGCCAACATTAGGTATCATTAATTCTTTTCCCTCTGTATCAGTCTGAAAAAAATATTCACTCTTGTTTGACTCTGCATTTCTCTGATTATCAATGAGGCTGAGCATATTTTTAAATATTTAACAATCATTTACATTTATTGTTTGGAAAACTTCCTGATCATAGCTTTTACCTATTTTTCCCTTTGGGATGTTCAACTTTACTGATTTGTAAGAGTTCATTATATATTAGAAACATTAGCCCTCTATCATTCAGTATCAAATACTTTTTCCTAGTTTGTCATTGGATTTTCAAATTTACTTATAGTATCTTTTACTGCAGAGAAATCTTAAATACATTAAAACCTGTGAAAGCCAGAACCTGTGTAAGATGAGAATGTGTAAGATGAAAACCTGTGAGAGAAGAAAAACTCAAATATTTTCCACTAAAACGAGTGATAGAAAAGTGGTAAGTCTGCACCCCATCGAAAGTGGAAAACTTGCGAGACCTGGAAAAACAAGGCAGTCCTATTGAGTTCCAGCTCTCACAAGTTTCAGTGTATTTACTTAGTAAAATCGGTCAATCTCAGTGTTCTTCTTTACGGCTTTGGCGTTTATCTCAAGTTTATAAAGGGATTCTCCACCCCCCAGAATACAGAAATATTCCCCTCTATTACTTTTTCTATTACTTTAAATCCATCTGGAATTTATTTTCAAAGATGGTATAAACTAGGGACTAGTTATTTTTCCAAATCAGATACGGTGAAACGTGTGAGAGTCAGAACTCAATGGGACTGCCCTGTTTTTCCAGGTCTCACAAGTTTTCCACCTTGGAGAGTGCCGTCTTACCACTTTTCTACCGCTCATTTTAGTGGAAAATATTTGAGTTTTCCTTCTCTCACAGGTTTCTGCCTTATACATGTTGCTGCTTTTGCAGGTTTTACTGTATTTCATTATATTATTCTCTCATAAAGTTCTACCTCATTTTCTACATAATAAAATATAAACTCCTTAACAGAGATAAGGCTCTTTATTAGCAGATCCCTAGAGGAAGAAAGCCCTGGCAATCTACTTCTGAAAAAATCAGCCAGCGAAAACCCTATGGATCACAATGTTCCAATCCGCTGTACATGGGGCTGCCATGAGTCAGGGCTGACAACAACCTATCAGTTTAGACTGATAACCTACCATTTCCTTCCCCCAATTTATTCTCTTTTCAAAACAGCCATACAAGACTGCTTGCTGTTTCCTAAATCTGTCACCAACTTTCAAGCTTCCATGCCCTTGCTTGCTGTTGCTCCTCCTTGGAATGTAGTCTAAATCCTATTATTGGGTTAAATGTTACTCTCACCGTGAAGCCTTTCCAATTCCGTTTCCACTGAAAGTGACTCATTCCTCCCAGTTTCCTACAGAATATTGTTTATACTTACATTAAGTTCTGACTTACTATCTGAAGTAGGGCATGGGCATCGGTATTTAAAAAAAAAACACAAAAACAAACAAACTAGGCAATGCTAAAGAGCAGCCAGTACTGAGAACCACTGACTTATATGGCTGTCTGCAGTCACCTATACACAACTCTGTTTCTCTAGTTAGGCAGTAAGACCTTTGAGGGCAAGGGCATTATTTTATTTATCTTCGTATCTCTACATCTAACGTGGTGCCTAGCAACTAGCAGGGGTGAAGAAGGGAAAGAAGGAAGCAAAGAATCTAGCCTATTGGCCACTATAAAGACTGGGGAGTGAAGAGCTGGCTCTACTCTAGAGGTTGAGGGAGTAGATTCTGACCACATTAGGAAGTGATGGGTCCAGCCTCTGAAAATTTAGTAGTATTTAAGAAGGTAGCTGCTTTGTCTGAAAATAGAATGCTTAATAATAACAATCATAAAACCAGTGTTGACTCCCATTTATTAGGTCCAACTTATGTGCCAGATACTACATTAAGTACTTTACTCCTATATTAGCTCTTCCATTTCCAGAAATAAGGCTGGGGATAATAAATGAAATACACTTTCTATAATCCTCCCAACTCTCTGAAGGAAGTATCATTAACTTTTTATATGTGAGGAAACTGAGGTTCAGACGATTAAGTAGTTTGTCCAAGCCTGTGCTCCTTCCAGTGTTTCACGCAGTTGGCAGTAATTAAGTCATTCAGTCACAAAGGCAAGAAAGAGGTTTCAGAAATTATAAACACATATAATACACGTGAGAGAAAAATAAGCATCAAAAATTACTTCAAATTCAAATCATATTTTCCTATCCTACCTCCTCCAAGGAGCTTTTCCCAGATTGCTATAGTCCAGACACCCCAGTTCTTCCTCCATACTCAGTAGCACACTGAATCCACTATAGCATCTTTTCACTCAAGTCATTTATCTGTATGTGCCCTCTCTGTTAAAGTCTAGCCCTAGAGAGAAGAGATCCTGTCTTTTTTATCTTTTTTCTGAATACAGTGTTTTATAGATGAACACTCTTGGTAAATTAGTATCTAAATAGCATTAAAAAGCACACTTCTTTTGGATAGAAATGTGGAAAAAAATTTCAAGAGCCATAAACCATTCATGTGCCCTCATCAAGACTCTCTCTACAGATACAGTTTGGAAGAGGGAAAAAAAGCTGTATGAATGAAAATGGCAATTACAGTATTATACATAACAACAACAAAAGAAACAATATAACCATCCAACCATAAGGAGTAATTTATGACATCTTAAACTATTTAATATGGGGAAATGTGTACAATGCAATACTGAGTGAAAAAAGTACATCATACTAAAATAATGTTACACACACACATGAAACAGAAAGGGAAAGGGAATAAATAAAAGTAAAACTTATTTAGAAACTACTTTTATTATAGCAGAGCCCTGGTGGCCCAGTGGTTAAGAGCTATGGCTGCTAACCAAAAGGTCACCAGTTTGAATCCACCAGCCGCTCCTTGGAAACCCTATGGGGCAGTTCTACTCTGTCTTATCGGGCCACTACGAGTGGGAATCGACTCTACAGCAACAGGGTTGGGGTTTTTGTCTTTGTTTTTTTAATTACAATATACAAAAAATACATATAAAACCTACAGTTTACACCAAAAATTGGAATTAACACCAAATATAATTACTAATACATTTTCAGAACAAAGTTCATTTCACTGAATTGAATGAAATTAAAAAATAACTTTAAAAAATTCCACTACTGTTAATTATAGTTATTTCCATATGCTATTCACCCACTTTTAAACTAAAAGCCCTCAGATTTTAGTATGGTTCTTTTACTCTTGAACTTTACAATACGAGGTTGTGGTAAATTAAAAACTATGTATAACAAAGTATATACATAACAGATCTATAAGAGATCAACAGTGAAAAATAAATTCAAGGCTAAAATCAATCAGGCAATTATGGCTCCAAATAAAATATACATCTTTAATTTCTTACCTAAAGCACTTAAGATCATAACAATAATAATAATCGCCAACACTGTCGTGTACCGTTTACAGCATTTACATTATTAACCTCATTTAAAAGGAGCCCTGGTGGCACAATAGTTAAGTCCAAAAGGCTAGCGGTTTGAACCCATCAGCAACTGTGGGAGAAAAGACCTGGCGATCTGCTCTCGTAAAGATTACAGCCTAGAAAACCCTATGGGGCAGTTCTACTCTGTCATATATGATCATTATGAGTTGACATCGACTTGACAGTACACAACAACAAAACAGCAACAACCGCATTTAATACAACCCTGCAATATAATCATTGTTACCATACCTATTTTGCAGAAAACTGTGTAACTGTCATGGATTGAATTGTGTCCCCCAAAAATATCTGTCAACTTGGCTAGGTCATGATTCCCAATACTGTATGACTGTCTACCATTTTATCATCTGATGTGATTTCCCTATGTGTTGTAAATGCTATCTCTATCATGTAAAAAGATGGATTAGTGGCAGTTATATTGATGAGGTTTACAAGATTAGATAGTGTCTTGAGCCAATCTCTTTTGAGATATAAAAGAGAGAAGCAAGCAGAGACATATGGGGACCTTATACCACCAAGAAAGCAGTGTCAGGAGCAGAGCGCATCCTTTGGACCTGAGGCTCCTGTGCTGAGATGCTCCTAGACCAAGGGAAGACTAATAACGAGAACATTTCTCCAGAGCTGACAAAGAAAGAAAGCTTTCTCCTGGAGCCGATGCCCTGAATATGGACTTGCAGCCTACTAGACTGTGAGAGAATAAACATCTCTTTGTTGAAGCCACCCACTTGTGGGATTTCTGTTACAGCAGCACTAGATGACCAAGACAGTAACCCTAAACAGGTGGTGGTGATGTACGGATTCAAACCTGGAAGTCTGGCTCCAGAATTCACACCATCTAATATCCAGCCTGCAGACTCAATCCCAAGGCTCTACTTTGGATCTCAGTATTGCAGTAGGAGGAAACAGCAGCAGTGATAAAGCAACAGCTGTAGATTGAGCATACCAGGTGGCAGAGCAGAAAGTAACATGTAAGAGCAGTGGTATAAAGACTGGTAGGTTACTGCAGAAAAAGCAGAAGAGCTATCTGGCATTTCACTGAAAAGGGAAAGGACTGTGAGGATGTGGAGTCCCGAATCTTTACTGAGTGAGAGCTTAAGTATCACCCAAAACCAACATTAGGTTCTATATCTGGGTTACCAGAATTATATTATATTGTTATTTCCAACCAACGTAGTCTAGGCAAAAATAAGTTACATTTATGTACGTAATAGAAATGAAGGTTAAAGCTACTAAAGAGAGCTTTTAAATGATGTAGGTAAGAACTCAGCCTCATAAATTAATAAACTAGAAGTTCTGCTAGTGCATGGTTTTTACTATTCTTGCATCAGATTTGGATATAGAACTAAAAAAAAATTCCTAAAATGAACTTGGGTCTCAGCCTCATTGTGGTAAGCGGCCAGGATACCTACTATAGGGATTTAGGACAGAACAAAAACAGCAGTCATGAACATGAAGTATGCTAAAATGGAATATGCAGCACATACACATCAGACTATAGTTCTTCAAAAGTTAGTTCCAATTCAGAAAATATTTTACACATCATTTATTTATATAAACACGTTTTATCCTAAGTTTCATCTACCTTTTCTTTAATTTACATGGAGATAAAAGTGAAACAGCACTTACAGAACTACTGAGATGGGTATGCCTCATTTTATAAACGATAAAACTGAGACTCAGGTTGAGTAATCTACATTTGTTCACAGAGTTAGTGAGAGAACTAAGACGCAAAATGTAGGTCTGTCCGGCTCCAAAGCCTATGCACTTTCCATTACTCTATGCTGTCCCCCAGTACCTCACAATATATTTTTGTTGTTCTTATATAATATCCTGCCAAAGAAGTATATGCTGAATTACAGAAACCAAATCAGTAAATTCTAAATTTCTGGTCCTGACAGTTCAGAGAACAAACTCAAAACCAAAGCTCCAATCCAATGACAGTAACGTACAGAACTATCTTGGTTTAATTTTAACTAAATTTAGTTTTAAGCCAAGATTGTTTCACCATAAGGATGCAGGGGTAACAATCTTGCTACTGTCATCATAGTGCTGCTACTGTCCTCAGTTTAGCTAAGTCGAGGGGTTACTAACTGCTATCCCGTCAAGCACTGTCCTCCCTCTCAAGGCTTAAATGCGGTTCCCGGCACAAGAGAATAAGTACTGAAGAGAGGTAAACAGATTGAGTAAAAAACAAAAGCACCATCTAAACTCAAGAAGACTTCATCTTAGACACTGCTATCTGACTTTAGCTTTTAGCCTATGAATACATTCATCTAAGTATCACCTAGGTGCAAGCTTCAATAAACTTCAGATATGCCAGAATACTCTTGTCCATTATTATTACAGGGGTTTTTCTGCATGAAACTTCTTCTGTTTAAATTTTGTGTGAAACAAATTTCTGCAAACTGAATCAAGTTGACTTTCATTTTTCAATCAGGGGAGCAAATATTTGACAGACATACAGTCAGCTCTGTTCGGATCTGAAAATGCAAATTTGTTTTAAAGTAATCAATATACTAGGGAACAATCAGAACATAAGGTGAACTTCAGTTTGCTTATGCACAGTTTCATTAGCCAGACATACGAGGTGACACAAAAAATTGCACTTAGCTGTACTGAGCCACGTAGGAATATACAAAATGCACACACAGCTCAAACATCTACCACCTACCTCAGTTCACCATGTGTTACGAGCCACATTCTTCCTTTCCATCCGATTTCAAATATCCCACATTCCACCAATTCATAAAAACTCACAAGCCACAAACATTCTGATGACTACTTTCACAAGCAAACTTCTGGTCTTTTTCAAGGTAAAGTGCCATACTTATTATATTTTTGTATATTTCTTAACCATTTAACATGTGTAAAACTGTGCTATCATTTTTATTAGGTTCCTATTTTTGGAGTCCCTGGGTGGTACAAACAGTGAACATGCTTAGCTGCTAACCAAAAGGTTGGAGGTTCAAATCCACCCAGAGGCACCTCAGAAGAAAGGCCTGGTGACCCACTTCCAAAAAATCAGTCATTGAAAACCCTATGGAGTCCCATTCTACTTTGATACATGTGGGATCACCTTGAGTCAGAGCTGATTTGATGGCAACTGAATTTTTTTTTTCTTTTAAATGGGCCACTGATGAGGTTTTTGAGTGTTGTGCCCTTAACCCCACTGTTCCCATTAGCCTTGTGTTTTTAATGCATGATTTTCCATAGTGTGGTAATTTTAAGGAATGTCTACACTGCATTATAGCAGAATTCATTATAGCCCACAAAACGAAGGATCTACAAAAACCTTTATTACAAAATCACATATTGGAAGGAAATAATTTACTGATAAAATAACAATGTTGCTCAAGTTTTAGTGCAATGGATTTCTCTTATATATAGCGCTTCTCGTCCTGGGTCTATAGTTCTGCCAAACATGATTAGTTGGCCAGTTTGCCC
Organism: Trichechus manatus latirostris; assembly: GCF_000243295.1. NCBI lineage: Eukaryota > Metazoa > Chordata > Mammalia > Sirenia > Trichechidae > Trichechus > Trichechus manatus. The sequence goes on from NW_004443971.1 coordinate 15,617,888, forward strand.
TGTGATTGGTCTATTTTCACACCATGCAGGGACTGGTCAGTTCACTAGTCAAAAAAGTAATGTGTAAAACCACCCAATGGGATTGAGTGATTTTCAGCCCATTGAGGGAATTGGTTGGTTTGTGGTCTTGCTGGGAGGGCCACCTTGAAATTGACAAGGAGTTTGCTTATATAAGTGGCCAACCCCATAGAGTTTTTTTTTTTTTTTTTTTTGAGAGAAGAGCCGAGAAGGGAACCTCAAGACCAAGAAGAGCCTGGAGCAGAGCAGTTCTGACCTGCGGTTCCTGCTGGAGGAACCTCCTAAGAGAACATAATACCGGTCAAAGGCTGTAACACTGAAGACTGCAAGAGGTCTGGAATGGAGCCCAGCGGCACAGCAGGTGGCGGCGGCATAAAGCTGCTGATAGGAAAGCAGCTAAGAGAGCCAAGCTGGCTGCTACACTGCCATGAGTTGGGCCAGTTAGTATCAGAGAAGCAGACAGCACGGAGGCAGAAGGCAGAGAGGCCATGCATGGCCAAGATGGGGCAAGCATGGCCAAGAAGGGCCTGCCCGCATGGCTGAGAAAGGCTTACTAACACGGTAAAGAGGCCTGCTAACATGGCAGAGAGGAGCTGTGAGAGCTGTCCTGGTTGAAAGCTGTCCTGACTGATGAACTGCATCCTGTCCTGAGTTATATCCTGTTATTTCCAAGTTGCATTCTATTCTGAGTTGTCTCCAGAGTTGTATTCCAATAAATCACTTAGCTGTATGTACAGTTTGTGAGTTCTGTGTGACACTGCAGCAAATTACTGAACCCAATGGGGGAAAGAAGAGTGCTGACGGGAGAAGGAGTGGCTGGTGTCAGAGATGATGGACTGGCACAACAGCTTGGAGAAGCTGGAAATCTGGGATATATTTAACCTCCGCCTCACAGGAACCAGCTTTGTGCTGATTCTTAATTAATGAAATTATTTAAGTAATAAAAAACTATTCAAACAAATATATCAGACAAAGTATCCAGACTGGAAAAGAAGTAAGATATCCCTATTCACAGATAACATGATCTTGTGTATAGAAAATCCTAAGAAATCTACTGAAAACTATTAGAACTAATAAATGAGTTCAACAAGGTTTCAGGATACAAAACCAATATACAAAAATCACTGTATTTCTATTCACATGCACTGAATAACCCAAAAATAATATTAAGAAAAATAATTCCATTTACAATAGCATCAGAAACAATAAAATACTTAGCAGTGAATATATTAATAGTACAAAGCTTATACTCTGAAAACTATAAAACATTGCTGAAATAAAGCTCTAAATAAATGGAAAGACATTCCATATTCATGAAGTGGAAGACTTTAATATTGTTGAGACAGCAATACTCCTCAAACTGACATAACAATTCAAGACAATTCCTATTTGAATTCTATTAGAATCCCTGCTGGCTTCTTTGTAGAAATTGACAAGCTGATCCTAAAATCCATATGGAAACTCAAGAGATCTAGAATAGCCAAAACAAAGTTTTGAACAAAGTTGGAGGTCTCATACTTCCTGATTTAAAAACTTACTATACATCTAAGTAATGAAGACAGTGTGGTACTAGCATTAAGAAGAGACACACACGTCAATGGAACAGAACTGAGAGTCCAGAAATAAATCCATACATCTACGGTAAACTGATTTTCAACAAGGATGCCAGGATCACCCAGTGGGAAAAGAATACTCTTTTCATAAAATGGTGCAGGGACAACTGGATATCTATATGCAAAAGTATGAATTTGGACCCTTAACTCACACCATATACAAAAGTTTACTCAAAATGGATACAAGATCTAAATGTAAGAGCCAAAACTATAAAATACTTAGAAGAAAACACAGGTATAAATCTTCATGACCTTGGATTAGACAATAAATTCTTAGATATGACACCAAAAGCACACCAAGTGAAAAAAATAAATTGAAATTCATCAAAATTAAAAACTTCTGTGCTTTAAAGGACACTGTCAAGAAAGTAAGGAGCCCTGGTGGCACAGTGGTTAAGAGCTCAGCTGCTAACCAAAAGGTCGGCAGTTTGAACCCACCAGCAGTTTCACAGGAGAAAAGACCTGGTGATCTGCTCCCATAAAGATTTCAGCCTAGGAAACCCTATGGGGGCAGTTCTACTCTGTCCTACGGGGTTGCTATGAGTTGGAATCAACTCAGTGACACCGAACAACATCAAGAAAGTAAAAAGACAACTCACAAAATGGGAGAAAATATTTGCAAATTATGTATCTGATAAGGAATATATTAATTATACATTTGATAAAATAAATATATAAAAGAATAGAAAGATAAACAACTCAATTAAAAAAATGGGCAAAGTACTTGAATAGACATTTCTCCAAATAATATATACAAATAGCTAATAAGCACATGAAAAGATGGTCAACATCACTTGTCATAAGGGAAATAAAAACCAATTCCACAATTAGATACTACTTCACACCCACTAGGATGGCTAGAATAAAAAAATTAGATAATAACAAGCAAGAATTTAGAGAAATCAGAACCTCATACACTGCTGGCAGGAATGAAAAATGGTGAAGCCACTTTGAAAAACAGTCTGATAGTTCCTCAAAATGTTAAAATAAAGTTACTCTTTGACCCAAAAATTCCATGCCTAGGTATATATCCAAGAGAAATGAAAACATATGTTCATGCAAAAACTTGTATACAAATGTTCAAAACAGCATTACTCATGGTTTTGGGGGACATCTAGGTTAACTGACATAACAAAGTTTATTAAGAAAATGTTCTGCATCCCACTTTGGTGAGCGGCGTCTGGGATCTTAAAAGCGTGGCAGCGGCCATCAAAGATGCATCAGTTGGTCCCAGCCCACCTGGGACAAAGGAGAATGAATAATACCAACGACACAGGAAAATGTTAGCCCAAGAGACAAAAGGGCCATATAAACCAGAGACTCTATCAGTCTGAGACCAGAAGAACTAGATGGTGCCCGGTTACCACCAATGACTGTCCTGACACAGCAGGAGAAAAGTGTGGTGCAGAACTCAAATTCTAGTAAAAAGACCAGACTTAATGGTCTGAGACTGGAGGAACCCTAGAAGACATAGCCTTTGGGCTCTCTGTTAACCCAGAACTAAAATCATTCCTGAAGCCAACTCTTCAGACAGTTTAGACTGGACTATAAAACATAAAATAATACCCATTGTCATTGACTGAATTATCCCTCCCTCCCCCCAAATACCTGTCACCTTGGCTGGGTCATGATTCCCAGTATCGTATAATTGTGTACCATTTTGTAATCTGATGTGATTTCCTTATGTGTTGTAAACTCTATCACTATGATGTAATAAGATGGATTAGTGGCAGTTATACTGATGAGGTCTACAAGATGAGATAGTGTCTTAAGCCAATCTCCTTTGAGATATATAAGAGAGAAGTGAGCAGAGACACATGGGAACCTCACACCACCAAAAAAGCAGGGCCGGGAGTAAAGCGTGTCCTTTGGACCTGAGGTTCCTGTGCAGAGAAGCTCCGAGACCAAGGGAAGATTGATGACATGGACCTTCCACCAGAGCCAAGAGAGAAAGCCTTCCCTTGGAGTTGACACCCTGAATTTGGACTTGTGATCTACTGGACTGTGAAAGAATAAACCACTCTTTGTTAAAGCCATCCACTTGTGGTATTTCTATTATAGCAGCACAAGCTGCCTAAGACACCCATGTAGAGTGTGCTTCTTAGTTTAAGCAGATACACAAGACTAAATAGGCGGCTCCTGTCTGGAGGCAGGATGAGAAGGCAGAAAGGGACAGGAGCTAGTTGGATGGACATGGGAAACCTGGGGTGGAAAGGCGGAGTGTGCTGTCACATTGTGGGGATTGCAACTAGTGTCACACAACAATGTGTGTATAAATTTTTGTATGAGAAATTAACTTGAGCTGTAAACTTTCACCTAAAGCACAATAAAAATAAAATAAGATAAAAACACTCTCTTGCAAAAAAAAATCATTACTCATAATAGCCAAAAGGTGGAAACAACCCAAATGTCCATAAACTGATGAACTGATAAACAATATAGGTGTCATGGATTAAACTGTGTCCCCCCAAAATATCTGTCAACTTGGCTGGGTCATGATTCCCAGTATTGTGTGACTGTCCACCATTTTGTCATTTGATGTGATTTTCCTATGTGTTATAAATGCTATCTCTATGTTTATGAGATGGGATTAGTGGCAGGTATGTTAATGAGGCAGGACTCAATCTACAAGATTGGATCGTGTCTTGAGCCAATCTCTTTTGAGATATAAAAAAGAGAAGCAAGCAAAAATAAGGGGGGAGGACCTCATACCACCAAGAAAGAGCCAGGAGCAGAGCGCGCCCTTCGGACCCGGGGTCCCTGCACCTGACAGGTTCCTCAATCACGGGAAGATTGATGACAAGGACTTTCCTCCGGGGCTGACAGAGAGAAAGCCTTCCCCTGGAGCTGATGCCCTGAATTTAGACTTCTAGCCTCCCAGACTGTGAGAGAATAAATTTCTCTTTGTTAAAGTCATCTGCTTGTGGTATTTCTGTTATAGCAGCACTAGATAACTAAGATAATAGGCATATCCATACAATGGAATATTTATTCAGCCATAAAAAGAAATAAAGTACTAACGCATACAATAATATAGATGAATACCGAAAACACTATGCCAAGTGGAAGAAGTCACTTATTGTATAAGTGACACAAAGGACCACTTATTATATAATTCCATTAACATGAAATGTTCAGAATGGGCAAATCCATAAAGACAGAAAACAGATTAGTGGTTGCCAGGGGCTGGGGGGAGGGTAGAATGAGGAGAGAATGCTTACTGAGTACGGAGTTTTCTTTGGGCTGATGACAATGTTTTGGAATTAGATAGTGGTAATGGTTGCACAACTCTCAGAATAAACTAAAAACCACTGAATTGTACATTTCAAACAAGTGAATTTTATGGTATGTGAATTATATCTCAATAAAGTTATTACAAAAAAAAACAAATTAATTTCGCACGTTCTTCTCCCACTTTTCCAATGAACTAACTCATAAATTGACAGTTATAGCTATAAAAAAGATGGTTAGCAACTACCCATGTGTTTGCACAGTATCTTTATAAGTACTTCCAGGTGAGAGGTCACTTATTTTTCTAGACAGTGGGGTAACTTTAGACATTATTAAAAAATAAATTACCATTTGTTTATTTCCCTAACTTTGTATTTCTACATACTTTTAGGCAGGAAACATCTATATATAGACTAATAAAAGAAACTGTTAACTTTATTTTCCTCCCATAAATTATATTTTCACTTTCCTAATACTGCAACAGTCAAGAGTTTGGCTGTTAATCCAAAGGTTGGCAGTTCAAACCCATTCAGTGGCTCTGTGAGAGAAAAACCTGACAATTACAGCCTAGAAAATCCTACGGGGCAGTTCTACTCTGTCACATGGGATCACCATGAGTAGAAACTGACTTGACAACAATACTCCAACTAATCTAGATAAAAGGCATATGGTTTATTTTTAAAAATCATTATTTGTTATCTTTCTTAGATAACTTCTTAATTGTTCAAGTGAGGAAAAATCTTAGGGACAGATTTCTACAGTTGGTATGAGAATAATAATTTTCCAGAAAAAAATTTGTCGGTAATTATGTCTGTCCTTTCATATGCTAAGGAAATCTTAGCCATTGAAACCCACTGCCGGAGTCAATTCCGACCCATAGTGACCTTGTAGGACATAGTAGAACTGTCCTATAGGGTTTCCAAAGCTGTATGTCTTTACCGAAGCTGACTGCCACATCTTCCTCCCAAAAAGTGGCTGGTGGGTACGAACCGCCGACCTTTCAATTAGCAGCACACTGCTTTAACCACTGAGCTAAAAAATCTAGCCTATTGAAGGAGTTCTGGCAAAATGGCGCTCTAGGCAGAAGCACCATGCCGTCCCTCCACAGCAGAGATCCGAAAAACTAAGCCGAACAGAGAATACAACAATCCTGAAACCCTAAAACATCAAATGAAGAGATAAAGAACTCAGCCAAGCACCAAATGAAGTGAGAAAACTGACAGAGAACGGAGAGCGAGGACAGATTCATACAGAGGTCCCCTACCAGCTAACGTAGCGCGGATCCGCCATCCTCGACTCCTATCGGAGACCAGCAAACAGGGGGTACGAGAAAGCAGCCTCAAGGAGCTTCCAGCAGGAGACAAAACAACTGGTAATTTGTGATATAGGCTATCCAACCCCCCACCCTTCTTCACCCCAACAGCCTCCTCTGCTTCCCACGGCCACAGTCTCCTGACTGGGAAACAGCGGCTGCTAGGATTCCACACACCCGAACAGGTGGCTCTCTTAGTGCCATTTGTTGGCTGCTGCCGTTGCTTTTTTCCGTTTCTTTTTATTTCTTCCTTGCCTCTCCCCACCTCCCCCTCCTTTCGCTCAAGTACCTCGCTCTGTGCGCCATCTTTGCTTCTTCCTGAGGGGCTGCAGAGCTCTGGTAATTTGTGATATAC
>NW_004443971.1:15631129-15691363 GCF_000243295.1 Trichechus manatus latirostris
ATGTCACTGAAGTGTGCATGTAGAAATTTTTGAAATGGTGTATCTTTGGCTATGTGTATTTTCACCAAAAACAAAAAAAGGTCGAGAAGTTAGAGGGTTGATATGTTGTGGGGTTGTTAACCAATGTCATAAAACAACATGTGTTCTTCTGTTTCATCAGAAACTATTTGTTCTGTAAGCCTTCACCTGAAGTACAATCAATCAATCAATCAATCAATCAATCAATCAATAAATAAAGTTTAAAAAAAAAAATCTAGCCTATTGAAAGTCAGCTGGTCCAAGGAACAAAAAGCTCTGGCCTTAAGAACAAAGTCAGGAATATACATTGACCAACAAATATTTTAGTAGTAACCTACAGGAGGAGTAGGGCACCATTGTTTGAAAGATAACTGACGTAATCAACATTTATTAACATGGCCAGGCCAAAGACTGCTATTGTTGTTACACTATATCCAGGTGGAGTAGTGAAATTTGGCAGCTCAAGCAAGGAAATGACTTCCATGAGATTCAGCATGTCTCCTGAGATTCCAAATCTGAATAATATGGCATTGGCTTAATCACTTGACCACAGAAAACTGGTATTTCTATTTTATGTGGAACTCTCTAGTTAGATACATGAATGAGCATAGACAGCAAGTCAAAAAGCATGTGACTATCAGCATAATACTTATTTAGCAGCCATTTAATTCCGCTTAAATTTTTAGGGAACAGATATAACACACAGAGAAGTAGTTAAGAGTTCACTTTAATCTGTTTTTGTAAGGGTAGGACAAGCATGGGGTTTATTCTGTCATTTACAGTTGGTGAATCTGATAATCACACTACCGAATGGAAAATTGCTTTTAAGGTAATGTTGAACCAAACTGATACTCAGCTTTATTGCAAAATGAATATATACAAGAAACAGTACAGCCTAATTGTCTATTGAAATGCAAGGCCCAGATTAATGAAAGATATGTCTCCTGAGCAGTTCCATCAACTTCATCTAGACCACATTTAACTTCAAATGGCAAGAAATATATTAAAATGCAGCTCTACTGGGTGAATATATACAAGAACTGTATAGTAGTAGCCAAGTGAATACGGTAAACAAAGGAAATAATTTACAGCAGCAGTTCAAATCTGGCTGACTGTCACAAATTTCCTGGCCCCAAATCTTAGAGACTCTAATTCATTAGGTCCTTAGAGAGAGGCCCAAGAATAGCATCCTAGCAGGAATCTTACCTCCAGCAGTAAGGCACCAAAAGATTAACCTTTCTATAGCACATGTCAAATCATATCACTCTACAATCAAAAGCCTTCAATGGCTTCCCAGAACCTACTATCAAACAAGTCTAAAACTATCTGAATAATATTCATCATGTCTGCAGAATATTCAAATTCTGCAGAATTTTAAAACACTCATTTCAGGTCTGATTTTCTATTACTTCTCTACATAAACCCTATGGTCTAGCAATGTAGGCTATGAGCAAGGACTATACAAGCAGACTGCCTGGGTTCAATCCTGACTCTACCACCTACTAACTATGTCATCTTGGGCAAACTCCTTAATTCCTCTGTACTTCAATATCCTCATCTATAAAATGGGGAGTGATAATAATATTAGTATAAGGCATTTTGCCTAACAACAACATGGCTTATGTCAAGAATAAGGGTAGAGCAGCCAAAAACTATGCAAATTTGTAACCAGAAGATAACGTGGACTACCCAAGCAGGCAGCTAGCTCCACATGGCTGGAGGTTGCCACAGTGTATATGGAAAAATACACAAAAACCAGTGTGGAAATGCTGCGGTAATGCAGATGGAAGCTACCGCAACCAGTATCCTGTATTAAGGTGGACACAGGAGGCAATGCAACTGTCCCTAGCTGAGAGCTGCATTAGGCTGAAGATGTACTCCTCCAGGAAGGAGCCCAGGGAGCAGACACTCATTTTAATAAAGATTCAAATATGGAAGAATCTTGTAGTGTCAGTTTTGAACTGGAAATATCAGTGAGAACTCATGATTATATATATTTTTCCCTAGCTGTGTTGTGAGGAAAGGGCCTAGAAACAAAATCACCTTAGCAATAAGGACATCTATGCACTGATCTTGGTTTTTAAATAGGAGTCCTCACTAAAATGAGCCCAGGACTCTTTAGAAAACAGCTGATTCTGAGCCTGAGATAGGAAAAGCACAAAGTGAGACTGGAGTATCTGGTTGTGCCAGAAAGAAAAAAAATATTCAAAGACTGATGAGGATATGTCAAAAGGATACATGAACCAGCTTGCAAGGAGCTCTCAGTGACCAAATGTGAGCCCACATGAGCATAAAAAAAGATTTATGATGATAATGAATTATAACACAGGAATTAAAAACAAAACAAAAAAAGAATCCATGAGTCCATGGTGATGATGATTGAAGGGGTGGGCAAGAAGAGAGAAAGCTCTTTTTTACAGGAGAATGCCAGGAATTATAGAAAATCACCATTTTGCAACCACCAAGTCAGGCACAGATCATTGATAGATGTTAAAGCACAAGGTGAAAGGTTACTGGGAAACAGGATATGCACTGAATCTCAAAGCATCACTCCACAGATTGCTTCCTATTGACAAACGGAAAAGTGGTCAAACTTAGTATCACCAGTATTGGGACCAACTGATATTATATGTCTCCTGATGAAATTTAATAGTTAGAATACAACATCATCTATGTAGTAATCTTGCCAAAAAATGTTTTAATCTGAATCTAATTAGGGGGAAACAATTCCACAATCAAGATTAGAGTATATTCTACAAACCAACTGCTTTAGACTTTGCAAAAGACTTTGCAAAACCATAGTACAGTATCACAATCAGAATACTGAACACTGATACAGTCAAGATACAAAGTATTTCCATCATGTTACCCTTCTGATTGCCACACTCACTTGCCTCCTGGACACTACCCTACTCCCAGTCCTTAACCCCTGGCAACCACTAATCTGATCTCCAATTCTGTAATTTTATCATTTCAAGGTTGTTATATAAATGGAGTAATACAGTACGTAACATTTTGGGACTGGCTTTTTTTACCCAACATAATTCTATGAAGATTCATCCAATTGTTACATTTATCAACAGTTCGTTCCTCTTTATTCCTAAGTACATTGTACTGAGCTACATATTTAATATCATGGGTAGTCTAATTTTCTCATTTTAACTTACCTTTTTTATGAATGGTTAAATTTTTAACTAAATTACAGTTTACACTCTTTAAAAAAAAAATCAAGCCTTATGGCATAGTTAAAATAAAAAGTTTATTTGATACCTTTTAATTATGGTGTTGGCAAAGAAAGTCAATATACCATGGACTTTCAAAGAACGAACAAATCTGTCTTGGAAGAAGTACAGCCAGAATGCTCATTAGAAGCAAAGATGGTGAGACTTCATCTCACATACTCTGGAAATGTTATCGGGGGGACTACTAGTCCCTGGAGAAGGACATCATGCTTGGTAAAGTAGACGGTCAGTGAAAAAGAGGAAGACCCTCAACGAGATGGACTGACACAGTGGCTGGAACAATGGGCTCAAGCATAACGATTGTGAGGGTGGCACAGGACTGGGCAGTGTTTTGTTCTGTTGTACACAGGGGTCTCTATGAGTTGGGAACTGACCTGACGGTACCTAACAACAACATTAATTTTTAACTCATCTAACTAGCTCACAGAAAAAGTAAATCTCCTTGAGGGTCTTTTAAGGAAAGGGAATAAGAATCAAAGGATTAAGCTACTCCAGAATACATGTTTGAAGGGAACACTGGAAGAAGACTGGAAATGTAATACACTTTCCTATTCTCAACTTCCAGTGATATTTCAAGCTATCAAAGTATAACATGAGGCAGTCTACTCCCAGATACACACATACAGTTTTTCTTAATCTCCCACCACGCACATGCACGTCCGTGCACCCCAAGTCACAAAAGCCTAAAAATATTATTTAAAGATTTCACAAGAGCTTGGCTGATGATGAATTAAACAGACATCTTCTTTTCTGTGCTTTGTAACCATTGGTTAACTATTTCTTTTACTCAAGAGAAAATTTTTAAGCTAATCCCTACTCATTCTTTAGGTTTTAGACTAAATAACATATCACCTAGAAAGGTTTCCATGACCACTACTCCCCACCTCAGACTAGATTAGGTCTAGGTGCCCCTCTGATAGGTTCCATAGCACCTTATAGTAGCAGTTATCATGGAGTAACTGCCTACTGACCTGTCTCTCCTTCTAGACTTTAAGTGTTCTGAAAGCACAGTTGTGTCACCATGGTACAGATCCATATTTAACATACATTAGGTAATCAATACATAAATATTTGCTGAATGAATGAGTATGCATGAAACATACATTGTAACATTGACTAGAAGACCCAGAAATCAGTTCTTTCATGACACTGTGTTCAAAGTCAAAGCAGAATTATCCTAATGTGCTTTCAATGGCACCCATTTCGATGGAGGCTATTATTACCATATTTTTACACAAATAATGCACGCCTTCTGCATTTGTTTGCCAGCCACGCCGTCACCCCTGAGAGGCACCCTCACAAGCACCACCATGCCAATCCTCTTCCACATGTTGTTGTAAAAAAAATTAGCACAGTGCACTTACAAAAATATTTCATGGGGTGGGGGGAAGGGTGTGGCGGGCACACAAACACAGAAGGTGCGTGTTATTTGCATAAAAATGATAGTCACTCTTTAATTAGACACTTTGTTTATGATGTAATGCTTTTAAAAACAACTGCCTTCATAAAAGGAGTATATCATCACTCTACCTAAATCCTCTAGAACCAAGTTATTTTTATTCTAAAATTCACACTTTTAGAATTCTAGAGATCTTAGATAAATATTTTAGAGTCATACTGCTGAAAAAAAAAATATTCAGCTAACCTATACCCATGAGTAACTTTAAAATAGTTCAGTTCAGTATTTATGTGTTGTTATGGATTGAACTGTGTCCCCCCAAAATGTGTATCAATTTGGTTAGGCCATGATTCCCAGTACTGTGTGGTTGTCCTCCATTTTATGTGTTCTGGATCCCGACCTCTACCTGTTGATGAGACAGGTCTGGTGTAAGGTGTGTCTTGGGTTGCAGCCTTGCAGGAGGGTGTGACTCAAGCCCCACCTTTATTAAAGTTTCACCTTTCCCTGGGGTGTGGCCTGAATCTAAGATGTGTCCTGGTGAGGATCTCTCTGTATCTGGATCCCCCGTGCAGTTAGTGATCAACTGATCTCCCCAGAGGCCTGCTGTCTGACCTGTCAATTCTGGGATTCACTGGTCTCCATAGCCCCTTGGGCTAGCAGCCTATCATGTTACCTGATTTGCCAGCTTCTGCAGCCTTGTGAGCCAGCAGCCTGTGGTCAGAACTGCTCGTTTGGGTTTGTCAGCTCCTGTAGCCATGTGGGTCAGGAGAAGCCTATAGCTGACCCACAAATTTGGGACTTGTCAGCCTCCACAACCACATAAGCCATTTCCCTTATGTGGTTCATGAGTTCTGTGAGACACTGCAGTGAATTAGGGAACTTAAAGATGGGAGGGAGAGTACTGAGGGGATAGGGGGTAGTTAATGTTAGAGATGATGGAGTGGTACAGCAACTTAGAAAAGCTTGACATTTGGGACGTCTTTAACCTCTACCTCATAGGAACCAGCTTTGTGCTGATCCTTGTAAAAGAAATTGTTTAGATGGTGTCAGAAGTGGGATTCTTTGCAATGACTCGACTCATGAAAGCATGGAACTTTGTAAGAGAAAGGAAATAGGGGCTTGGGAAGTGAAACTTTTGATTTCTGGATGGTTACTGTCTTAGTTATCTATTGCTGCTATAGCAGAAATACCACAAGTGGATAGCTTTAACAAAGAGAGGTTTATTCTCTCACAGTCTAGTAAGCTAGAAGTCCAAATTCAGGATTTCAGCTCCAGGGGAAGGCTTTCTCTCTCTGTCAGCTCTAGAGGAAGGTTCTTGTCATCAATCTTCCCCTGGACTAGAAGCTTCTCAGTGCAGGGACCCCAGGTCCAAAGGACATGCTATTCTCTCGGCTCTTGCTTCCTGGTAGTATGAGGTCCCCATGTCTCTCTGCCTGCTTCTCTCTTCCATATCTCAAAAGAGACCGGCCCAAGGCACTATCCAATCCTGTAAATCTCATCAATATAACTGCCGCTAATCTATCCCGCCAACATTATAGTGACAGGATCCATAACACACAGGAATACCACATCAGACAACAAAACGTTAAGACAATCACACAATACCAGGAATCATGACCTAGCCAAGTGGACATTTTTGGGGGACACAATTCAATCCATGACAGTTACTTTGGTTGCTGTTACCTGTAATGGCTGAAAGGAATGTCATGCTGCACACAGAGGGGCCTGGGGCAAAAGCTAGGTCAGATATGCAGGATGACTGATAGGGGGCCAGAGTCTTCTGGTTCCACCCAGCCAGATGCCCAAGACCATATATATATATGAATGGAAAGATAGTTAAGGGGTGGAGAAGAGAAGATGCAACTAGAACATTTTACAAACGGCAATGTGTTTAGGATTATGTGTTTATCTGAATGTACTATGGATACTGAATGTTTCTCCTACCTAGTGTTGTATGGCAGAAGTGAATACTGGGTATTATAGATTATAGAGAGCATGTAACTCCACCTTCAGCCAATACTTGATTGGATATGCTAAAAGGGGAACTAGGATTTGCCTGGGAGAAACACAGGCTTTCTGTTTCAAGCCAATAGCCCTGTGTATAGAGTGGGGGCTTAGGTTGAAAATCTGAGCCTCACCCAGATTTGCATTTGAAAAGATTCAGAACGACTCTGAACTGCTGAAAGGAAGATTTGCATTTGAAGGAAGGATCACAGGAAAAAAAAGTGACTGTTTTACTTTTTGACTTTCCAGCAAATGGTTTGCTGTTGGATGCATCAAAGCAGAAAAAGTCAGTGTCCATCAGAAGGAGTCCTCTTCCAGAACTGGAAGTTAAAGGGAGCAGGTGAGGAGACAGTCTGGTCTACGCACTTGTGGTGGCTACCTGGGTCCACTCAATGAGTGGAAGTAGGGGAAGCACAGCAATGTAGAGACCAACTGAGTTTGGACATGTTCAATTCATTGAGTTTGGACATGTTCAATTGACACCCACAGACCTAGCCCTTGGGGGCGAGGGAGGAAGGGCTGGCTGGTTAGAAGTCAAAGGAGTTGTTGGACTCCTGAAATTTAAGGGTGGAACTGCTGACCTAGCCTAAGGGGGCTAGGGATGAGAGTGTGAAGGTGCTATCTTAAGTCCGGGGAGGTGTGTGTGAACTCTTCGAGCCTAAGACTGCTACCCACTGTGACCTAGCTTGGATGACTAGGGATGAGCTGACCAGAACCCGATAGAAGGGAGAGAAAGATGTTTGACACTGTGAGCTGGTGTAGATTGCTGCAATTTGATGGCTTGCTCAGGAGTGGACTTTGCTTATGGATGCAGATGCTCGAAGTTCCAACCAGAACAGATTTTTTAAGACCAAGAACATGCTTGTCTCCTCAGTAATGGTCTGATACGGACAGGCCATTTAAACACTGGCTATCTAAAACAGGGGCAGATAAAAGCATGAAGTGGCTAGCTTCCATGCTTTCATGGGTGTGCTTACACTCAAAATGAGGGGGACAAAAGAGAATCCCCACTGAATAGATTCCTCTTTTTCCTGATGGGTCTGGGGAAGAGAGGGTGGGGGAGATGTAGACAGGATTATAATTCAGTTGTGAGGGCTGACTGTTAACAGGGTTAATTGTGATTGTAAAAATTGTAATTTTAGAAGCTGTGTGAAAAAGTGGACTAAAGGGGAGGCACTGCTGGACTCAAGTACAATGGCCAAACCTAAAGTCCCTTTAAAGGTTTTGTTATGCCAATATCTTGTGAGGCTCAGAGCAATGGAATAATCTTCTCTCAGTTAAATTTTATCAGACACCAGAAAGGGTGAAGCCGAGATGAACTTTTGGAGAACCTGACCAAATCAGATGGAAACCGGGAGCAGACCTGAATGGCTGGTACCTTAGTAACCACACCCTAACGACTCCTTGCCCTACTGCAGGACTAATTGTTAATGACTGTTTTGGACTGGTGAAACGACTGGGAGGGGGAAGTTATCCTTCAAGTGTGACAGAACCATGACTAAAAAAGCGAGGGGGTGGCCTATGGTGTCATAGATTGCTTTTATGTGGCTTTTCTAGCCATGGTCTTATATCTCCCACCCAGGTGATTGGGCAGGACTGTGCAGATATGGTAACTGTGGCCTACCAAAGGGACTGGTCAGTTTTTGCCATCCCATTGTGCTTGAAACAAGCCACCCCAGAGGCAGCAAAAGTCACACTGCTGAAAAAAATAATCAGCCAACCTATACCCATGAATAACTTTAAAAAATACTTCAGTTCAGTATTTATCTGTAATAAACAGTGTTACATGATATGGCCAGTTCCACCATTGCTACAACCCTCGTACCATCTCTTGTATAGACTTCTCTAATAGCCTAATTAGTCTCCCCACTTTCTTTCAAAGCCACCTAAGTGATCTTATAACACAAATGAGATCATATAACCTCCGTGTTTAAAAACCCCACTCTACTTGGAATAAAATTCTTATCATGATTCATTAGATGGGACACAATCTGGTCCTTGCTTACCTCTCAGATACCATCTCAGACGAGGCTGTCCAGCTTGGTGCAGCCATGCTGATTTTTCTGTTCCTAGATTATGACAAGTCTGTTCTTCCCTAGGAATTTTGCACTTGCTGGTTCCTCTGACTGACTGGCTTTGCCGTCAGACTTCTGCATACCTACTCTGGTTTTTTGGTTTGTTTGTTTTTGTTTTATTAATTCTGGTTTCAGCCAAACTATTATCTCCTCAGAGAGATCATCTTTAAAGATTGTGCTTGTTCTGCATCCCCAGTTTTCTCTATCATGCTTTTATTTTCTCCATGGCAGTTAAGACTATCCGACGTTGCTCATTCATGTTTGCTTTCTGTCTATTATCTCATCCCCTCTTCACACACTCCTACCTCTGCTACACCAAAAAGCATACTTCATCCAAACAGGCGTTCTTGTCTAGTTTACCCAGGACCTAACACAGAAGAGGCTGAATGAAGGAACTGATATTCAAAACCCATAGAAGCCAGCTCCCAACACCCTTACCCTGTTTTGAATCATTTTGTCTCATCCTGCCTTGTACTTGGCAGTGATCCCTGACCTTGTTTTGTCTTCTGCTAATAGCTTTATACTTGGTAGTACTCTTCTAACTCTTGGTTCCCCTCCTCAATTACAACCTGCACTCATCTCTTGTGCTATGTCTCTTCTATCTCCATAATTGACCACAAACCAACACAGGACTGTGAACCTTGAGAAGGATAACAAATGAGGACCTTACAATCACCTCACATTTCTGCCTAAAAGCACTTTCTGGAACACTGCGCAAGGAGAGGGAACCCTCTGCATGGTGGTCTTACAGAGTTGAAGAGACAAAGACTAGCGTTTGGGGAGGCTGAGGCAGTTAAAACTCACCAGGCAGAATACCAGGGAGAAGGGAGCAATAAAAAGGAACAAACTGGTGGCGAAGTGGATAAGAGCTCAGGCTGCTAATTGAAAGGTCAGCAGTTCAAATCCACCAGCTGTTCCTTGGACACCCTGCAGGGCAGTTCTACTCTGTCATACAGGGTTGCTATAAGTCAGAATCGACTCGACGGCAACGGAAACTACAAATAATAGAGAATAAATCTCTTAAAAAATGAGTAAAAGAAGCCAGCGAAAAACAGTCCATACAAACCCAAGGTCGAGAAGGAGAGAGTGTTGACCTGTTGTGGATTTGGCAACCAATGTCACAGAATAAGACATGTATTAATTGTTTAATGAGAAAGTAATCTGTGCTGTAAACCTTCATCTAAAGCATACACACACACACACACACACACACACACACACACACACACCCCAGCCCATACAGTATGTTTCCATTTATATGAAAATCTAGAAAAGGCAAAATTAATCTACTGAGACAGAAAGGAGATTAGTGGGTACCTGGAGAGGGGTGTGTGAGGGAATAGAGACTGACTACAAATGGGCCCAAGTCTACGTATATCTTGACTGGAGTGATACTTATAGGAGCATATACATTTGCCAAAACTTACCAAACTAGTTACCTAAAATTGGTATATTTTATCTCAATAACATCTCAATAGGGTTAGTTTTTAAAAAGAAAGCTCTCACCTTAGAGATCACTTAACTTCGTTGAGCCTCATATTCTGTTAAATGTTGATTTCCCTCTTCACAAAGTGTCAAATGAGATGTATAGCAAAGTACACTAAAAAGTTCTAAGTGATACAAAGACCTTCAGTATTTTTATTATTTAAGGCATTATACAGCCAATGTATGGCTATAGGATTAGTCTACAGAATAGTTTATTACATACAAATAAAATCTAAAAATTAATCTTCAAATTTCATTGTAATTATTTATTTTTATGTCTTCCCCAAACAAATGTTATACCAATTAATGCTTTAAGGAATTAAGAGATTTATATACCATATTTTTATGCAAATAATGTGTACCTTCTATATTTGTTTGCCAACTGCCCTCTCCCCATGCAAGGTATCTTCATAAGCACTCTATGCTAATTTTTTTTTTTTTTTGGTACAGCAATATGTTAAAAAAATTGGCATAGCAGCGTTTATGAAAATACCTCGCAGGGGGAAGGAGCAGTTGGCAAACAAATGTAGAAGGTATGCATTATTTGCATAAAAATACAGTAATATCATCCTTTATGTGCCCGACCCACTTATAATGGAGTTGCCAATGAGTTATAAAAGACATGTAAGCAGAAAAAAAAACCCACCAAGACCATAAAACATGAGCTTTATAAAAAACCCACTCAAGTAGATGATTATATCCAACAAATAAAGATTTAAGCATCGGGCATATGTATTTTCCAAATGTCCTAACCACAGTGACCTGGACAAGATTTATTTTTATGATAGTTTATATATGGCAGCTCAGGCTTGTCCACCACCACTCAACATAATTGCTGCTACCTTATGCCAACAATGTAAAATGACAGCTACATCCTTTCATTTGCTAACCAATATGACATTCTCAGTATATTTTAACCAATCACATATGCTGACTTCAAAGTATGTTTGTGTTTTATAGCTTTCCAGATCTGAAAGTTTTCCAGACACATTTGATCCTAAGCCAAAGATTGTGCTTCAAATCTCAAAATCTAAAACAAGTTACATTAAATACACCAAAATATGCTTTATCATATAAAAATAAGCACCAATAAAAGCTCCAATTAACACTCAAAAAAATGGCCTGAAAGGAAGTTTGTCAGCAAATTTCTCTTCCACTGTGTTTATGAAAACTTGCCTGGCAGTATTAGCTTTACCAGCAGCAAAATAAACTGAACCCACACAAGGTTATGCCACAATCATAGCTGCCCTCTAACTTGCCTCTCTCACCCAGTCAAGTTTAATTTCCCAAGCACTAAGTGTGAGAAAGAGAAAAAAAGGAAGGTCATGCTGTTTTCTCTGATAACTACCCATTCCCAGGATTTTAGAAACTACACAGATAATTTAAAGTTTAATAACAGCAGAGAAAGTTTCAAAAGATTTATAACATTATTGTGGCAGAAACTAAAAAAATATATTAAAGTATGAATAATTTTCCTTCGACTTACCAAGTATCTAGAGGTTGGTCACCCATTTCCCTTCAGACCAATGTATGCTGCCAAGCAATGCCCCAGGTTACATGCTGCAGTGGTGGAAGTAAGAGACCGAACTTTACTAAAGGCACGGCTTCATGGAAGACACTGGCCAGTGCCCAGAAAGCTACAGTCATGAGAAAAAGTAAAAAGCCACAGATGTGGGAGGTACCTCACTAGCCAACTGGCAGGAAAATATGCTTACCTGAAAGGAGTTTGAATATATGAACCAGGTGTAGTAGAGTGGAATGGACGATAGCTACTTTATTTAGACCTAAATTCTAATTGTAGATTGTCTTAGGCTGGGTTCTCTAGAGGAGAGAAACCAGGGAAGCATATATATAAATATATATACAAAGAAATTTATTTCAAGGAAACGGCTCATGCATTTATGGAGGCTGTCAAGTCCCAAATCGGTGGGTCAGGTGTCAGGCTGAAGGCTTCTCCTAACTCACGTGGTTACAGGGGCTGATGAACCCAAAATTGGCAAGTCAGATGGCAGGCTGCTGGCTTGTGTCCCAAGAACTGGGGGTGAGAGGATGACGAGTGGGATGCAGGATCGAGAGAGGGTAAGCTTTGCCAGCATATCCATATATACTGGATGCAGGGCACATCTCCAAGGAAACTTCCCTTTCAACTGATTGGCCGCTCACAATAGATCCCATCATGGACAGTGATTATATCATAACCTGCAGAACCACTGACAATCTCCGCCTAGCCAAGTTGACACATAACCTTAACCATCACATAGATTGTTAAAAATTCAATAAATCATGCTACTGTTTTCTATAATAATGCTACTTAACAAAAGAAAGACTATGAAAACGTTTTCCTCCATTTTCATGCTCTCTCTAGAAATATTCTTATAATCTTTTAGTTTACATGGGAACTAATGGTATGGTGTAAACACTGTTAAAGAGGGGAAGGAAAGGCTTATTACAGACAAGTAGTACCAATGCATATTAATACAACGGATAAAGTATCAAAATATGCAAGGAATTTCTTAACTTGTGTGCATGATCATTTACAATTAAAAAAAGAACTTGGTTTTTATTTTGAAACTACTTTAGAAAAATCAGGAAAACTCTGAGATCACTCTTAATATTTCATGATGTTCTATAGTTATTAAATGAACTGTAAGAATATCTTTCCAATTTTAGATAAAAGACCAAAAATGATTAACTAGCAAAATGGAAAAAAAAATTAATATAAAATAGGTATTATATAAGAAGACTCTGATACAATTCAAGGCTGTTCATTCTTTATCCTACACTTTTGACTGTTCTAAGCATGTATTCCTAACAGTTCCATCCCTGGACTTCTCCTTTACTCTATAACACGCCCTCCCCCAGGCATCTCAATTTCCATGGCTTCAACTAACCATTACTACTCAGGTGATTCTCAAATCTCTGCCTCCAGCCCACACTTCACAGGGTATCTCTTCCTGGATGTCCTGAACAAACCTAAACCCACTCCAAGCTGAACTCATTATCTGTGCATTCTACCACAGCCAGTTCCCCCAGTCGAGTTCCTTCATCTCCTATTTTCCCCATTTCAGTAAAGGGGAGCACAGTATACACACACAATATATACCCAGTCTGCTTACTCTAGATTACACAGTCTCATTATTTCTACCTTTTAAAAGTGGAACTGTGATCATGTCATTGTTCTGCTTAAAAGTTCTTTAGTTCTGTGAGTTCCTAAACATCCATCAACAAGAGACTGGGCAAAAATTATGGCATTTTCATACCACAGAATATTGTATAGCATTCAAAGCTGATGCTGTGGATCTATATTCATTCATTATGGAAAGATGATTATGAAGCCTTTCCAGGCACCCTCCCCACTCCTAACTCCATGGTTTGTCATGGTTCCTCTAGCCCTAATTCTACCTCATGACTCTGCTTAATCTTCCAATTTACTAATAAGCAAATTCTATGACTTCTAGTTCAGATTTCTGAAGCAAAGAATCTGATTTGCCTCATTCATCATCTTGTATGCCAGGCAACTGAGCAGAACTCATAGGTCACTAGCTATTCTTTGGATTTTATATTTTCTTACAAAAAGATGGCTTTGGCTAAATGCAAAAAAAACCCCGAATTAACTTTTATAATTAAAACATTTCTTACCCAGCAATCCCAATCCTAGAAATATACCCACAAGAATTAAAAGCAGGAACGTGAACTATACCTGTATACCAATGTTCACTGCAGCCCTATTCGAGATAGCCAAAAGGTAGCAACAACCTAAATGTCCATCCACACATAAATGGATAAACAAAATGTGGTACATATGAACAATGGAATACTGTTGTTGTTGTTGTTGTTACATGCCATCAAGTCAGTTCCAGACCGCAGCAGCCCTATCTACTGCCCAGTCCTGCCCCATCCTCATGATCGCTGTTATGAGTCCATTGTTGCAGCCACTCTGTCAATCCATCTTACTAAAGGTCTTCCTTTTTTTCTGGCCGACCCTCCACTTTACCAAGCATGATGTCCTTCTCCAGGGACTGGTCCTTCCTGATAACATGTTCTAAGTATGTGAGGCGAAATCTTGCCATCCTTGCTTCTCAGAAACATTCTGGCTGTACTTCTTTCAAGACAGATTGGTTTGTTCTTTTGGCAGTTGTGGTATATTCAATGGAATATTACTCAGTCATAAAGAGAAATGAAGTCCTGATACATGTTACAACATGGATGAACCTTGAAAACATTATGCTGAGTGAAGTAAGTCAGTTACAAAGGGACAAATATTGTATGATCCCACTTATGTGAAATACGCAAATGTATAAACACAAAAGCTTATCAGTGGGTGGGAGGAAAGAGGAATTACTGCTTAGGGGTTACCGAGTTCCCATTAATGGTGATGAAATAATCTGAAAAAAGATAGTAATGGTACGCAGCACGATGAACGTAATCCATGTTACTGAATTATGCCTGTAAAAATTGCTGAAATGGAAAAATTTTTTGTTATATATATTTTATCACAATAAAAATAAAAACATTTCTTGATCAGTACAATGCAACTATATAATGAAAGAATTTGAGCACCAACCTGAAATCTATTCTATTTAGTTTCTAAAATACATCTTCAGTATTACTAGATCTATTTACATTTCAAGCATGCTTCATGAAAATAAACTGCTAAAAATTCAGATGTTACATATTAAACAGGATTAATTACTTGTTAAATTTTTAAACAACACAGCTGGACTCAAAAAACAGAGGTAAGAGGGAGACTGGCAAATGATCATGAGCTAATTGAAACCGAAAGTTCATACTACTCTTCCCATGGTTATTTGAAAGCAGACAGGCACTTCTTATATTAAAACGATAAAAAGTAGAAAGCTAACAATCTAATCGCTAAATTAGATTCTCCTGTAAACTCCATTAGCTCAGAAGCCTTTCCCAGAACACCTGCTACTAGAAGTTCAATAAATATGTATTTTATGAATAATTACAGCTCACTCTATTAAAAAATCTGTGGGGAAAAAACAAAAACAAATGAATTTCCACCACTCTGTTTTCTTCTCTTTCAAAATATATTTAATTCTTAATTTAAATATTTAATACATCTCTTATTCATTGACTCATTCAGCACCTTCTCTGGGCCAGGCACTGGGAATACGATGGCATGTCACGACCAATATGCCCTGTCCTTGTGGAGCTGATTCTACATAAAAAGGTCATTGTCTACTATAGCCTTGCATGTGTGGAACAACTGTAAAGTAGGAGACTTTTTTTTTTCTATTATGAACTTGATTCGAGGAATTTCATCTTGGTTCCATCATATAAAAATAAGCTGAAATCTACAAGACCTACTTTTTCTACAAACGACTTTTTCTAGCAGTTAAAAAAAAAAAAAAGCCTAAAGAGACTAAGTTGCTTGGTACTTTTTAGTGTATTAGTATCATTTTTCTCTCCTCATTTATCAGAGAGAAACAAAAGGCTAACAACGGAGATAAATGTAATATTTTATTTCCTTTCAGATTACACAAGATATTTTACTTTGCCTCTTCCAATTAATGTTAAGTGTTTTTCTGAAGTTGCTTTATCATATAAATAAAAAACCAAAAATATAAATCCTTTTCATCATAAAGTTG
The DNA here is from genome assembly GCF_000243295.1 of Trichechus manatus latirostris. NCBI lineage: Eukaryota > Metazoa > Chordata > Mammalia > Sirenia > Trichechidae > Trichechus > Trichechus manatus. The sequence goes on from NW_004443971.1 coordinate 15,646,965, forward strand.
GCTCTTCTCTCTTCCAAGCACCCCATCTCTCCCTTAACTCCATACCCAGGAAAGAGGGGTGACGCATTCAAAGGAGTTAAAGGTCGGCTATGAGTCATGGCCCCTTCTTTGCCTTTTGCCTTTGCGGCTGCAGTGTTCATTAGCCAGACCCACTCTCTCAAGAAGAAAGGCTGGTCATCGTTCTCTAACTCTCTCTTCCTTGTGAATAAGATATTAAGAGTACTCCGAAAAACTTGAGTTCTGTCTCTCTCCTTTAAAGATTTCCCGAATAAAGAGCCTGGAGGCAGCACCTGCTTGGGAACTGTCTTCTCCCTATTCCAGCTCCTTCCTTTCCCTACCTTCAACTCTCACTGCCCTCCCTCCTTCCTATTTTTTCTCCCCCAACTTCTCCCACCACTGGTCGGTTCTCTACCTCCTCCCAGCCTCCCTGCACTCCTGCCCTTCTCTCTCTTGCTATCAGGTTCTTTTTCCTCTGAAACAGATAAGACGGCCACTGGCCCCACTGGAATAATAAGTTCCACACTTGATTGTTACAGGAAAGTAAAGGACATCTTAGGACTACTTGGTTCTAGGCCAACCTAGCTTAGGACAAAAAGGCCCTTTTCCTTGGTCCAATCTAGCTTACCCGAATTCTGCATTGAGGGTTGGAACTAAACCTGAGCTAACAATAAAATGTTTTCTTTATCTTGCTTTGCCTTTTCTGTCCATGTTCTCTCTCAAGTATTTCTCTACAAAACAATCTGAAGGCTGAGTCAAAGAAGCATCTGAAGGTTCCTGAGAGCCCTGACCAAATACTATGATGCTGTTGTTGGCTGCAGGAAGAGTGGGCTCCAACTCATAGCGACCTTATGTAAACAGAAGGAAATGTTGCCTGGTCCTGCTTCCTCTTCATGATCATTGCTATGTTTGAGTCCACTATTGTGTCCACTGTGTCATCTCATTGAGAGTTTCCCTCATTTTTGCTGACCTTTTACTTTACCAACCATGATGTTCTTTTCTAGCGATTGATCTGTCCTGGTATGTCCAAAGTAAGCAATCCAAAGTCTTGCCATCCTTGCTCCTAAGGAACATTCTGATTGTATTTCTTTTCAGACTGACTGTTTGTTCTTCTGGCAGTCCACATTATATTCAATATTGTTCACCAACCCCACAGTTCAAATGCATCAATTAATCTTCTGTCTTCCTTTTTCAATAGCCCACTTTTGCATGCATATGAGGCCAGAGAAAAAACATGGCACCCAAATCCAATACTACATTTTCAACATGAAGATAACTAATTTTTTCAAAAGAATAAGCCTGGCAGAACTCTATGATACAAGGAAGAAGCTTTCAAGTGTGCTTACCTGGGTTACTAACGGTGTTAACTTCCTGACTCATCATGCAAGGAACAGTGCTTTTATATTGGTATAGCACTCTGCACTTACTGAAGTTGTCACATACACGTCATCAGTCTTTTTCCAAATTATTTTGCTCTACTATAATGTTACTCTATTAAAATACTGACAATGATGAAACAGAAAGCTTTTCTCTATACTAAAATTACGATAATGGCATGTAATGATGTTCTAGCAACATTCTCTTCCTAAGTGCTTTCATTCAGTCCCGTGGGCTTTAAATGTTGACGACTTCCAGACTTAAATCTCCAGCACCAGACTTCTAAACTTCAGACTCATATATCCAATTGCTTACTTGATTTCAAACTTAACATGTCCAAAATACAATTCCTGATCCCCCAGCTGCTTTGCCCCACTTCCCTTCCAACTCTCATTCCCTACATCCATTCTCTACAAAGCAACCTGAAGGTGCTTTAAAAAAAAAAGAAACCAAATCAACTCACTGCTCTGCTTGAAATCCTCCAATCACTTCCTTGTACATTCAGAATAAAATAGAAACTTCTTATCATGGCCTACAGGGCTATACCTGATTTGCTTACAATCTTTCTCTCTAGCCTCATTCATTGAAGTCCCTTGGTGGTACAAATGATTAATGACCTTGGCTGCTAACCGAAAGGTTGGAGGTTTGAGTTCACCCAAAGATGCCTCGGAAGAAAGGCCTGGTGATCTACTTGTGAAAAATCAGCCAATGGAAAACAGTTCTACTCTGACACACATGAGGTTGCTATGAGTCAGGATCAACTCAACTGTAACTAGTTAAGCCTCATTCATACTACCATCCCTATCAATCTTGCTCAGGACTAGTGTCAGTGGCCCCTCTTTCAGTTCCTGAAACATACCAGACTTACTCCCACATCAAGTCCATTAAGCATGCTGTTTCCTCTTCCCAGATCACCACACGCTTGTTCCTTCCTACTGTTTAGGTCTCAGTTCAATGTCAACTCTCTGACCACCTCCTATAAAATAGTATGTTCCACTCCCTGTAGTTCCTTCTTGATTTATTTTCTTCACAGCATCTACCACTGTCTGAAATTATTAGAGTTTCTTTAGTTGTTCACAGCTTGTCTTTGCTAGTACAATATTAACTCCATGAAAGCAGGGGCTTGGTCTGTCGTTCTCGTCACTGTATCCCACTGCCTAGGCCAGAGCCTGGGCCACAGTAATTCTTCACAAATACTTATTCAATGAGTCAAATATTTCATATCATACAAATTATACAGTAAACTAAACGTGGCCGTGAAATTTCAAATTCCTGAAAATGTTCCCTCTAAGAAGTTCTTAGTAGGAGCTTTATCAACCAGTCATGAAGTTTATTTTGTGGATTATCTACCAACTCAAAACCAAAAACCAAACCCGATGCTGTGGAGTCGATTCCGACTCACAGTGACCCTGTAGGACAGGGTAGAACTGCCCCAAAGGGTTTCCAAGCAGCAACAGGTGGATTCGAACTGCTGACCTTTGGGTTAGCAGCTGAACTCTTAACCACTGCTACCAACTCGAATTTGTATTTGTTCCCTCTGTCACCTGTATCTTTGCCTAACTAGCTTATCATCTTTTAGTCTCTGCTCAAATACATTCTGTGTAAGACTGCCTCTGACCACTCTATAATAAATCAGCACACAATTCCCTCAGATCACTCTATCACATCATCCTGCTTTTATTTTCTTCACAGTTCTTACTATCTAAAGTAATCTTTTAAAATCTGTTTACTTGTTTGACTGTTTAACATAAACTGAAATTTTTAGCTTCAGGAAAACAATAATAATCAGTGTTCTCACATCCCTGCAAGTATACCAAAAGAACTTCCTGAGAAGATAGGCCCCTGGGAGAGAGCTCATCACATAGCTTACTTTATAACATAGCTCATTCTAACAGGCTTTTCAACCACTGAACAGTAAAGGCTCAGAAGGAATCTGAGCATTGTGAAGATTTCTTTGCAGGTGTCTGGACACAGGCAAGCATCCAAATAGAACAGTTAAAAAGTTTTTTTTTTTTTCCTAATGATCATCTATTTTCTTAAAAAAAAAAATCAGTGAAATGAATGAAAAACAATTTACTAAACAGCATGACCTGTAGTGATAGCATAATCTACCAAGCTACAAAAATGGGTCAGTATCATGGGGTGGGGATAGGACCCATCTGTTCAACAACAGACTGGGGATGTGATGGCAAAAGACAACTGCTGTGACCGTCCACTGTTCTCAGCACTGAACTGCATTTGTGCAAATTAGAAAAAATTATATTTCTATACAAAACCTGCTAAAAAAAAAATCTCAATCTTTGTGGTCCAATTACTTGTTTGTTTGCTTTTGTATTTTGAGGTATCTAAACTAAAAGAACACGGTTACTCTAGACCAGGTCAGGTCCCAGGCACTGGAGATAAATCACCTTCTACTATACCATCTACTTAAATCTGGTAACCTGCACTGCATGGACAGTTATTATTTTTCTCTTTATATGAGATGAAATGTCCTAGCTAATATAAACTTAATTCATCTTCAGCAATCATCAAAAATGACTGCTGGCAGGTCTGTATAATATCAGACAATTTAAGTATTTAGCTTTTGCTACTTTGAAAAAGTTACAAGGATGAGAATACAAACAGAAGATAAAATTTTCAAATTATCTATTTTATACACAAGTCTGTGGCAACTGCTTCCCTCATATATTAGATCTTAGCTCTTAAAAAAACAGATAAATTAAAAGGAAGAAGTATGAAACTGTGACATGTATACTACAATTCATGTCAAATATAATAAAATCAGCAAAAGGTTTTGAATTGGGATGTAAGGCAGATATCAAAGTGATATTACAAGAAAACAATCTGGCAGCAGCATACCACTAAGATGAGATAAAGTAAATCTTGAGGAGGCAAGTTCACAAACAAACTCTACTTCCATAGTCCTTTTCATTAAAACAAATAAAAGCTGTTGATAATTTGCATATTAAAATACCTTTTTAAGGAAAACATGGGTATGGTATTCAAGAAACAGCTTCTAGTACCAACATTGTCATTTAACCACTCTTCTCTACAAACTAAAGCAGTTTAACTAAATTAGTATTAAAATTAGTGGGTCATGCATGAAGTCAATTTACTCAGTCACAACTCATTTTTTTTAAGTTACAAGCATGAGTACTTTTGTTTCTGTAATATATTTGTAACTAGGTACATCAGGTGTGGATCTTGTAGCAAAACGTATTTCTAACTGTGGGTCACAGTCAAAAGAATTTGGAAAACACTAGATGAGACTGATTGCTAGGGTCTCTTTCAGCTCTGAAACTATACTTCTATAGCTAAATCTGTCCCCTAGGAAAAAAGGGTTAATGGGTAACTTTTTCTTTATTTAAGGTTAAGCTACAACTCTTTCAATGACAAGCAACAGAATTCAATTCTGTTGAATTAACTCTGCCAACTGAAACAAAACGAAGGTTTACTGAGGGGACACTGAGGTAGTTCACAGACTCTAAGGAAGAGCTGAACCACCAAACTCAGGAAGGACAGAAATCCAGCAGTCCCAGGAGCTCATAGACTTCGCCCTAGGGCACTGCTTCTATAAGCACCTCCCATCACTGTGCTGTGATTCTCCACTCAGGTTTTCAGATTCCTAGGAAAGAATCTAGCTGGCTCAGCTCATCTCCGGTATCATAACCCTTAGATCAATCAGCAATGACCAGGACCAGGATAAGGAGCATAAATATGGTTGTTGGGCAAATCAGGAACTACCTGATTTGTCTAAAACATCTGATCTTTATGACTAGAAATTAACACTTCATTTACTGAGCCCTCATGTACAAGGAAAGGAACCCTAGTTGTGCAGTGGTTAAGGAATCGGCTGCTAACCGAGAGGCTGGCAGTTTGAACTCACCAACTGCACCGCGAGAGAAAGGTGTGGCAGTCTGCTTCCATAAAGATTATAGCCTTGGTACAACATGTCTGACAAGTGTCTAATCTCTAAAATTTATAGAAACCTTCAACACCCCAACAACAAAAAGACAACCAATCTAATTAAAAAATGGGCAAAGGACATGAAGAGACACTTTACCAAAGAAGACATTCAGGTGGCCTATAAATACATAAAGAGATGTTTATGATTATTAGCCATTATAGAGATGCAAATCAAAACTACAATAAGATACCACCTCACACTGGCAATAATGGCACTGATCAAAAACACAGAAAACAAAAATTCTGGCAAGGTTGTGGGGAGACTGGAACTCTCATACACTGCTGGTGGGAATGTAAAATGGTACAACCACTATGGAAAATGGTACAGCACTTCCTTAAAAAGCTAGAAACAGAATTACCACGTGATCCAGCAATTACCATATGCTACCACTTCTGGGTATACATCCAAGAGAAATAAGAACCGTAACAGGAACAGACATATATATGCACACCAATGTTCAATGCAGCACTATTCACAATAGCAAAAAGATGGAAACAACCTAAATGCCCATCAATGGATGAATGGATAAACAAGCTATGGTACATACACACAATGGAATACTACACAATGATAAAGAATAATGATGAATCTGCAAAACATCTCACAACATGGATGAATCTGGAGGACATTACGCTGAGTGAAATACGACAATCACAAAAGGACAAATATTGTACGAGACCACTATTATAAAAAGTAAAGAACAGGTTTACACACAGAAACATTCTTTGATGGTTACCAGGGATGGGAGGAGGAGGGAGGGAGAATCACTAACTAGATAGTAGACACGTGTTAACTTTGGTGAAGGGAAAGACAACACACAACATAAGGGAAGTCCGTACACTATGACCAAGGCAAAGGAAGACACTGAGAGGTACACAAGAATAAAGGGACAATTTTACTCCGTCCTTTAGGGTTGCTACAAGTCAGAATCAACTCGACGGCAACGGGTCTGGTTTTTTTTTTTTGGTAAATGTTATATACAATCCTGCAACAACAGTAATAACAACCAATAATTTGGGAGTAGATACACAGGCTAATATGTATGCTAAATAGGTGGGGGGGGGCATACAGGAGTACACCCGTGTGTATATATAAGTATGATTGTGGATATTTCTACATACATATTTATAAGTGCTTCATGTATACTCATATACATAACAAAGCATATAGGGGACACAGTTACAGAAACTACTTAGACATCAGGACTGAACTACTGGACATGAAGGCTAAGGACCATAGTCTTGGTGGACATCTAGGTCACTTGGCAAAACACAGTTCATAAAGATAATGTCCTACATCCCAGCCTGGTGAGCAGTGTCTGGAGTCTTAAAAGCTTGTGAGTGGTCATCTAAGATTCAACTACTGGTCTCTTCCCATCTGGAGCAAAGGAGAATGAACAAAACTGAAGACTCAAGGAAGCAATTAGTCGAAAGCACTAATGGCCCACATGCCCCACAGCCTCCTCTAACCTGAGACCAGAAGAACTAGATGGTGCCGGACTACCACTACCAACCACTCTGACTGGGATCACAATACAAAGTCCTGGTTAGAATGGGTAAAAAATGTACAGCAAAATTCAAATTAAAAAAAAAAGACCAGACTTACCGGTAGGAAAGAGACTGAAGAAACCCGGGACTAGTGTCCTAAGACAACTTTCTAACTTAAAACTACAGACACTCCCAGAGAAATAATAACATCTGTGAGAGATGTGCTCCTTACAATAATCGACTATATGAGACCAAAAGGGCAACATCTGCCCAAAACCAAAGATAAGAAGACAGGGAGGGACAGGAGAACCAGACTAATGGAAATGGGGAACCCAGGGAGGAAATGGTGAGAGTGCTACCACACTGTGGGGATTGCAACCAATGTCATGGAACAATGTGTGTAAGAATCATTGATTGGAAAATTAATTTGCTATGTAAGCTTCACCTTAAGCACAATAAAATGTTTAAAAAAAAAAAAGGGAGAGGGGCTTTCGGTTAATCAATTAAAAAAAAAAAGATTACAGCCTTGGAAACCCTATGAGGCAATTCTACTCTGTCTTACAGGGTTGCTATGAGTTGAAATCGAATTGATGGCAATGGGTATGTACAAGGCATAACACTTGGTGCAATACAAAAAATATAAAATACATTATTAGATAAAGGAGAATGTGGACTATACTTACAAACAAGATTTTCAATATGAGTATCATATTGAACATTATAGTAAAGATCATATTTCTTAAAAACTTATGTCATATTTTTCTAAACCAGTGTTATGAAAATGAATCCTATAAGTAAAATGTTTAAAAAATTATCTTGCCAAGCAAATCACTCAAATTTTTGTTAAGTATATAACTTTGTATGTCAGTGGTCACCAAATGAAATTATATATAAAAAAGAATGCTTTAGTCAGGTGACCAAAACAATTCTCTTTTCTCCCTACTATTCCTCTTCTTTAAGGAGCCATGGTGGTGCAGTTGTTAAGTGCTCAGCTGCTAATTGAAAGGTTGGTAGTTTGAACCCACTAGGGGCTCCACAGGAGAAAAGACCTGGCATTCTGCTCCTGTAAAGATTACAGACTTGGAAACCCTATGGGGCAGTTATACTGTCATATAGGGTCGCTATGAGTCAGAATTGACTAAACGACAATGGGTATTCCTATTCTTGGGATTCCCACCCTGCTCTCCTCTCACCATATTCCCCTTCATTGCTGCACACCCCTCACTGTTTGACACCCTGCTTTATGCTGATATTCTCTGCGGGTCTCCTCAGTACCGATCTAGGGAATAACCTACAAGGACAGGAAATGGGATGGCAGCATGATGCATCTGTAAAACAAGCATCGGGACAGAAGTCAGGAAGACCTGGGATCTATCTCTGTTCTGTCACTTACTAGCCACATGATCATGATTATTCATTTCCTATACCTCTTTCCATAGGAACTGAATAAGTATCATTTAAATAAATACATCCATAAAATTTACTTACTTGTCAAAAAGATATGGTAATAACTACCCTATTTACCTTATCTAGGTATAGCAAAATATCTATGTATCTACAGATACATATATATATAAAAACAACGTGTAAATGCCTTATAAGTTATTACCAAATCGAAACCAAACCCACTGCCATTGAGTCAATTCTGACTCAAAGCGACCCTATAGGACAGAGTAAAACTGCCCGCTAGGGTCCCCAAGGCTGTAAATCTTTAAGGAAGCAGACTGCCACATCTTTCTCCCGCAGAACAGCTGGTGGGTTTGAACTACTTACCTTTTGGTTAGCAGCTGAGCTAACCACCAGGGCTTCCTATAAAGCTATTAAGCACCTCAGAAGTAGTAGCAGAAGTTTTATTTGTTTGTTTTTTGGAAGGCCATATGGTGTAAATTGGATAAGCATGGGCTTCTGAGTCAGCAGATACTAGTGTAAATCCTAGCATCATCATTTATTCCATTTGTCCTTGGGCAAGTTAACTCATCTTTTAAATGTCAGTTGCCCCAGCTGTAAAATTGAAATTTTAAAAAAACAAAAAACAAAATAACTGTTGCCGTTGAGTCAATTCTGGCTCACAGTGACCCTATAGGGCAGTGCAGAACTGCCCTGTGGGGTTGCCAAGACTGTCAATCTTTATGGAAGCAGACTGCCACATAGAGTGGCTGGTGTGTTCAAACCGCTGACCTTTCAGTTAGCAGGTAAGAGCTTAACCACTGTGCCATCAGGGCTCCTCAAAATGGAAATAATACAATGTATATCACATGATCCGTTAATAATAAACCTATGTTTAAAAAAAAAAAAAAAAAAAAAACCACCGCTGTTGAGTTGATTCCGACTCACAGCAACCCTACAAGATAGAGTAGAACTGTCCCATAGGGTTTCCAAGGAGCAGCTGGTGGACTCGAACTGTTGACCTTTTGGTGAGCAGCCGAGCTCTTAACCACCTGCGCCGCCAGGGCTCCCTAACATTTGTAAAGTCTGTCTAATGCTCTTCATCCCTTATTTCTTCCCCACTATCCTGCACCTTCAGTCTTATCCCATCTCCACCAGGCAGCTCTTTCAATCCCATGTGACCCGTGACCTCACGTCCTCTAAGAGCATCTTTTTGGGCAGAGATCAGAGATCATCTTCTTTATCACCACTGCCTAGCCTAGAGTACACAGTAGGAACTGAAACAGCATCTAAAAAATAAATGAATGCCTACCTGCGTTCGTGGTAAATATATAAGTGTAACATAAAAAAAACAAAAAGGCTATTCCTCCAAAATTATAAATCTTCTTTAGTTTCTTTGTACCCCCAAAGACCTACTTTCATGTATATACAACTCTATCTTTTTCAGTAGGTAAAAAGAAGAAAAGAGAAACTTAGGATGAGACATGGAGAGCCTTTATTGTTCTCCTTTAAAATAAAGAGATTTAGGATTTTAAACCGTAAAACTGTCCCTTGTTTTTGTGCTTTTGTGTTTTTTACTATTAGGGTTCGAAAGCACTAGGAGTGACAGAGGATGGGGAAGCAAACATCCAGTCACAGAGGCTCCAAGAAGAATAGAGTGAAACAAGGAGCTGATTTGACTCCACGTCTGGTAGTAACTACCAGTTAATTAATTAGAGGTGACATAAGGGATAAAATCCTTTTGCCTGTCCTGTACTAGATTCTCCTCTCCTTCATCTCCCAGATCTACCTCAAAAATGCCTCTCCCACTCAACCCCTCTTCTGCATCTCCATGGCCTCTACTTTAATGCAAGCCCTTGGTTATTTCAACAGCCTCTTAAGAGGTATGTCTTCTATAATGCCACCACAGTGACTTTCTAAAACACAAATCTAACGATACGTTTCTAGTTTAAAACTCTATCACTTCCAGAATAAAGTACAGACTTGCATGAAGGTCATTCATGCCCTATCCCATCTAACTTTCCAACCTCATTTCTAATCATTCCCCAGTATGTACCTAGTGCTAAAGCTACAACCAACCAACCGCTGCACTCGAGTCGATTCCAACTCATAGTGACCCTATAGGATAGAGTAGGACTGTCCCATAGGGCTTCCAAGCCTGTAATCTTTACAGAAGCAGACTGCCACGTCTTTCTCCCTCGGAGTGGCTGGTGGGTTCGAACCGCAAACCTTTCAGCTAGCAGCAGACCGCTTAACCACTGTACCACCAGGGCTCCTTGCTACAACCAAACCACTTACTTTTCCCTGAGTGTATTATACTCTCATATTCCATTTTAACATTCTCTATATACTCCCTTATAACACGCCCTTTGTTTGTCTACCTCATAAACTCCTTCACATCCTTCAAAACTCAGCTTAAGAATAGGGCCAAGTTTGATGCCTCTGTACTCCTAAAAGCATATGTATTATAATTTGCTTCATTTTGTATAACACCTAGTAGAAAGTGTGACACTGAAGGACAGGAACTCTTTTTAATCACAGTAGACAGTACACAGTACATAGTAGAAGTTCTATAAATAAACTAAATAAATAAATGGTCTGACTGACTTCAGTTTTATTATAAAGATAAATATAAAAAGTTTTGTGATATCATCTAGTAAAATAACCACCATTCATCAAGTCATTTCTATGAAAAAGTAAACTTCGAGTTCCAAACAAATTATTACAAATGAACACTGACTCTAACGTGATAAATATGGCTGTAACGTATCAAAAGATAATGTGAATTTGTAACTGACAAGTATATAACGTCACCTAGAGATAATGGAATCCAAATTAGGTACATGTTAACAGGAAACAAAAAATTGAGTTCCAGCACTGTGCATGAAGAAGAAAACTCTGTTTAACAACAGCGGTGAGTACTTAAAATAATTTTTCACCATCAAGTTCTGCTCATAAATTTGCAAGGCATTATTATACAAGATGATCAGAAACTGTCTTCTCACCTACTATTGTAATGCTACATTTATACAGTCCTTTACCTCTGAAGTAGAATTTTTAATCTTCTTAAGCAGAAAAGACTTTTGTTTTTTTATAAAAGCCTCTATATGACTACACTACACTGAACTCCAGCAGTTGGTGGCACCGTGGAAATTCATAAGAACAGCTACCAAACAGGATTAATATGTTTTAAAAATTAAAATAAAAAGAGGTAGAAAGATATAGATGAGAAGGCTAAGGGAACAACGAGTTGATAAGTTAAAGGTGGTGAAACAATCTGTGTAGAAACAGCAAGACTGCTGACATAAAGTGAAGAATGTAACTAATGTCACTGAACTATACCTGCAGGAATTGTAGAATGGGTGCATGCTTTGCTCTGTACATTTTCACGAAAAATAAAATATTTTTTTAAAAAGTAGAAAGAAAAAAGAAAAGAAAGAAGGAACAACTCAGTGTTCCTGAGATCAGCTTCTCTGTTCTCAACACCTTTTACGCATCCAGCAAAAATAACGCTAAGTAGAGGACTCCCTTGCACATACGTAAATATCAAGAAACGCACGTCCACCCGGAAAGGCTCTATTACAACTCAGCTCCATCATCTATCAGCAGTCCTCCAACTCAATTGCTAGTTACTCCCACAGTGTATGAAGCTAACATAACTTTCAAGACAGGAGCAAAATAGTAAACGAACTTTGAAAACCAACCTGGGCCCAAGGCACAACAACAACAAACGGTCTCTTTTCTCCTGAAACAACAGAGGAAGAAGGAGCGTCAGGAATAGGAGGAGGATATGGAATGTGGGCTAACTGCTTCCATGAACAACTCCTTCCTTTGCCATGAGACCGGAAGAATTGGATGGTGCCTAGCTACCATTACTAAACATTTTGATCCAAGATTCCATAGAAGAATCCCAATCAAAAGGGGGACAATGCATAACAGAATTTCAAATTTTCATGGACTCCAGACTTCCTAGAGCCATGAAGGTTGGATGAACCCTGGAAACGATTACCCTGAGATAATCTTTAAACCAAAAATATTCCCTGAAGTCTTCTTAAAACCAAACAATATTTTCACTTAACTAGTAAAAAATGTCTGCCTTGAGCATTATGCTGTTTTAAGAACTATTTATATGGGATCAAACTGACAACAGCAGCACAAAAGATTATACAGGAACCTTAGGGGGCAACCCTATGTGAGTCAGAGTTTAATTGTACTAGGGTTTATAGTTGCACCACCCAGGGGCTCAAACAATTAAGCAGATATAAGCAAATTATGAAGATCTGAGAATTAATTAATAAACTACAGTAATACACTAAGATGACAGTATAGCAGGTTGCAAAGTATCTTACAGTATTTTGCAATGTTTTATTAGTTTAATACAGGCAGAGGGGAAAAAAAGAAATAGTATGAAACCTACTCCATGATCCTGTAACCTACAAAAAAGTTTTTAAAATCCCTAACTTAGACTCTTAGCCTCTTCATGATCTGACCCCAGCCTATATTCTACCCTTATTTCCCATTTCTCTCTCCAAACAGTAAACACTTTGACTTGTAATATATAGCATACTTTCACAGCCCTATGACTTGGGTCAAACAATTTCTTCAATCTAGGTGCCATTCTCAACCCATCCCTTTTCCCATCTATTGAAATCATTCTATCCTAAGATGCCTCCCTGATCCTACCAAGTAGAAATTATCACATGCACCTCTTATTCCCAAAGCCAATTGCTTAAACTTATATTTCGAGCACTTATTTCATATTTTCTAATTAGTTGTGTTCCAGTCTTCTTCCTGACTAGATCCTAAACTCAACATAATTCAAGCAGAGATGTAAGCAGTCAGCTGGATGCACAGGACACAAAATCTGATAAAATGAAATAACACTTCTTTACATACAGGCATACCCTGCTTGAGGGTAAAAAACTATCTCCAACATCTTCCTGTATGTTTTAACCATAGCTTCAACGGCCTTTCTATTAAGATAAAGCAGTGTAACGCCAGCAGCACATGTAATGATTTTTTGGCTTGTATTTTTTGAATATCCAAAAATATCCATTATAATAATACTGACAGTTCATGAGAGAACGTTTTATGCCTTACTCATCCAGTGACATATCAGCCCTCTTTAATTTCCATAAAGTAAAAAGAACATTTAATCTCTCTGGTACTCATTAAAAAAACCAAACCAAACCTGTTGCCATCTAGTCAATTCTGACTCATAGTGACCCTATAGGATAGAGTAGAATTGCCCCATAGGGTTTCCAAAGGGCAGCTGGTGGATTTGAACTATCAGCCTTTTGGTTAGCAGCCTGAAACCACTGCCCCACCAGGACTGCACTCTTTAAAAAAAAAAAAAAAAAAGCACTTCAAAATAAATTTTTGACTTATATAACAATTATGATTCTAAAACAAGATTTGATTAAATAACTCATTTTACAAGTCACATACGAAAATCAATCTCATTATATCACACATACACTATATACATGTATATTTCAATAATTCATAATTGAGTTTCAAAAATGTCAACTGTTATTCCCTATAAATGCAAACAGTTGAAAAGTTGATTCATAATCAAGAGTTTGATCCATATCATGGTTTTCAATTTAGATAATGGCTGGGTAAACATGATTCCAAATACTTAAGCGTATAAGCTTGCTTCAGATTTTAACACTGTAAATTAGGAAGTCACAGGGCTAGCTCATTCAGATTCTAATTCTGAATTAGAATTTTGCTACTAAGTAGCAGTGCTACCTTACGTAAATCACTTAGCCTCTCTAAACTCTAGGTATCATATATATAAAACGACTCTGGATTAGATCGATATTTCCTATACATTCTTGATCATAAAAATCACCCTGAATACTTGTTACAAATACATGCCTCAACCTCTCCCCTGAAAGTTCTAATTTATCAGCTTTAACCAAGGGGCCAGGGAATCTGTATTCAAAGTTCCCCAGGTAACTCTCATGTTCAGGAAGTTTTACAAACACTGGATTTGATTTCTTAGGTTCCCTCCGGCTATAAAATTTTATGAATTTAAGATTGGTATGTCATTGATCAAATGCCCCAGCCTAACCTGATGTAGAATGCAATATGCATGTAACTTCATTTTGCTATGAAAGAAAGTTCAAAGCTTTGTCTACTCTTAAGCTATGTTCTTTAGCACTTGGCTCTATAGTTGCTTCAGGACCTCAATTTTTCACTTCATCCTGGATACCAGTATTTATTCTGATAAAGAATTTGAGAGATAACATGATTTGAGGTGGAACATACTTTTGGTTGAGAGACATTCCAGTGTGATTTTAATGTACACCACTCTTCCTATGGTCACCACTTGGTCATACATTTAACGTTAACTCAAGTACACATTTATGTTAGCTTTCAGAATTGTGTGCATTTTAACACTGTAACTGGGAATATTGTTTACATCTGTTCTTTACACAGATGTTCATTAGGCAGATCACAATAACAATCCCTTCTAGCAACCTTATAGATAATGCTCATATGATGAAATAAACTTAATGCAATATTATAATTATTAATTGGCTCTAAAACATAGTGTCTGAAAATACTTTTTCAGTGATACAAATACAGAAGAAAACATTTTAAAGGCTATCCTATTAAAATCTACCTTTAAAAGCACTGTAATAAAAAGCACATATTCTCCAACAAGGCTTCTCATTTTAAAAAAAAAGACACATTCCTCTCAATCCCCACAATCTCCACCCCAAAATTAATAATAAGGTCTGCTTAGTCAAACTTGTCTTAGCCACACATCTTTTCTTTTTAAAGATTGATTATTAAAACAAACTCCAGAAAAAGCATCTTAAAGCTTCAGATTGCCATTTATGGGATACTTGAATTCAACCATTTAAGGAAACCTTCAATATTTACTCTTAACTTCCTATGTCTGCTTAAAGGGTAACAGGAGGGGACTCATTCTCTTCACAGTTTAACTCTCAGAAATATTTAGTATACACGCAAGGCACTCTAGACAGTGATCATTTCTATGTGAGTTTAATTTTTTTCTTTAAAAAATAGCATAATTATATAAAAATGTTAACAGTACAGAAATACATTAAATAAAAACAAAAGTCTCCACTTATTTCTCCAATTCCATTTTAATCCCATTCCCCAAAAGAAACCAAAGTTAACAGCCTGGTATATATTTTTCTAACAATTGTCTAACATACATTTCATTGGGAAATTTTATACTGTCTTAGAGACTTTGATCAAAATCAATTAGTACTAAACTTTTTTTAAATTAAGATTATATTTTTGCTACCACCATACTTTTTTTTCCCCCAAAAGGCTGTGAGGTAACAAACAGAAATAAAACATCCCAAAATTACTAAACCAATTTAGAGAAGGGGGGGAGTGTCAAAATATTCAGCGCAATGAAACACACTATGTTTAATTATACTTCCCAAAAAACAAGACAAAGGAGAAACTGATAATCTACATAATTCTTATTACTCTTAAAAAAAAAAAGTTCTCAAGGAACAAAGCTTTTACTAGTAACCTGACAAATTTTCTCACATAGCAGGAAAACAGCAACATAATATTACAATATCAATCACAATTTCACAGCAATTGGAAAACTTTAAACTGTGACAAAAACCGAAACTATACCATTATAAAACATAGGGCAGTGAATATGACACAGCAAATGGTTAGGGTTAAGATGATGTTGTCAGTATGATGGAGCAGTCTCAAGTTTTAACAACCCACAGGTAGAAGTCAGAACCAGAGAACAGGGCTATTTCACACCACTTAAATTACATTCTATCAATATAATTTCCTGCAATCAGGTTTAAATGCAATCAGCAGGATCAATACAGTGTGAAAGCAACCTGAGAGTAACGCAATCAGCAGTCTACCAAACTCCTCATTTTTTAATATTCCTAAAAGTATCTTTATACTGTACCTTTATACACACAAACTGCACTAGGAAAAAATGCAGAAAATATGCTGTACTTGTTTCACTTAATAAAGACAATCTAAAATAGGCAACCTACTTTAAGACCAACTAGGTTATCTAATGAATATGTATCTGTATCTAAAAAAGCTAAGCAAACACTAATTCACAAAGTCATCAATGTGCTTTGTAACTATCCACCTGGCCTTGAAACAATGGAAGTGGAAGTAATCATAGCAGGAGCATCCAACTAGTGAAGGGACTCTAGAGGGGTAGAGTGTGAGGTACTAGTAGGACACTTTAAGTGAAATTTTGCTTGCTGTTGGTGCTGGCAAACAGTTCACATATATGAGACATACATAAAGCAGGTATACAAAAATCAGGAGGTAACCACAATGTGAATTTGAGGTCATCAATGAAAGCTAAAAATCTAAAATGTGATAAAACATAAACATTCCTAGTTATCTTGAATAATTTTATTATAAATCTATAGTTAAATTCCATCAACTAAATCATTCTTCAGTTATTATTTCCATTCCTTGAAAATATTAAGTTTATTATCACCTGATACATAATATAGGGCTTCTTTGTTTTTTAAAGAAAGAAAACAGGCAGTAAGCAAAGTAGGCCATCTCCTCATTTAGCACTGCTGTTGTTGTGTGCCCTCAGTCGATTCCGACTCACAGCGACCCTCTAGGACAGAATAGAACTGCCCCATAGGTCTTCAAGGAGTGGCTGGTGGATTCAAACTACCAATGTTCTGGTTAGCAGCCAGTCTCTCAACCACTGTGCCACCAGGATTGCTCATTTAGCACTAGACTTGGTAAACTAATTTTTGTTCACCCTTCTTAAATTTCATAATATTTCCTTCTATATATACCCCTCCCTTTCCTCCCAAGCCAAACAAGTAGTATCATATAAGACAACATGATTTAATCAATATATGAAACCAGTTTTCCTTCTGATATCATTCTTGTTGATGACGAGTATTTTGGGAAACTTAAGCTAAAGCCAGACTGAAGCAGCACACAATGAACTTCAACATTGTATGTCTCCAGAGACCATCTATGAGAGAGTTCCTGCATGTTTGCCCCAGGCTAGCTTAGAGTCCTCTCTCTCTGTCTCTGTGTTTCCACAAGAAGGAGTTAATGGTCATTAAATAAACTAAAATATCTGATATTTAGAAATATACCATGAGGTCATTCAAGCATGTAAATGAACACTCACAAATTTCATCTCTTTCCTAACGAATAAAGCCAAGTATGCAGTTTCCATCTCTTCTACCTAGTCTCTATGCTGGAAAAAACGAGTTTTAAATTGAATAAAAATCACTTTAAAGTAGATGGAAATTATGTAATTGTTTCTCACACATATTAGATGGCAACACACATTCCAAAGTAGTTTTGTTAAAATCTTCCTTCGTTTGGAAGATTTTATGAGGTTTATAAGAAAAAGGTGGTTCTTAAACTCTAGGCAAAGATGACAATCCAATTTCAAAGTATTTCTCTCTGTTTTATAGTTCAATTTACACTCAAAGTCATACACTTCAAACTCAGAATAATCTTGAATATATATAAAGACTCACCATCTGTATGGGTTTCTTGTGGAGATCTCGTTCAGTTACCAGTTTTTCCTGGTCAGTGACATAAAGGCCTTTCTGTGCTAATGCCTGGATTACAGCATCGTGGCCCAGAAGGGGTTTTGCAGCATCACTCTTGAGAATAAGACTCCCAGCACGACAGTACAGTTCAGCCGACAGAAGCAAATTAACAACAGGTGGTTTGATGTGTTCCTGGTCATACTGATCTGTGTAAAACGGTTCTCGAAGTTCCTCTGGCACATTTTCTATAAAGATTAAGGGGAAAAAAATTCTTAGAAGATTTTTATAAAAGAAACACATAATTTTATTTAATAATTATTATTTATGTAGAACTTAAGATTCCCTCTAAACGTAACAATCCTGTAACTGAAAAGATGATTTATATGAATCATATTGAATACTGGCAGATAACCTGGAATACTCATTGCTGTTGGGTCAATTCCAACTCACAGTGACCCTATAGGACAGAGTAGACTACTCCATAGGGTTTCCAAGGCTGTAATCTTTATGGAAGCAGACTGTCACATGTTTCTTCCGCAGAGATACTTGTTCAATGGAGACACAGAAAGAGTAGTTTACAAACGGGGCATAGGGAGGAAACCAAGTTCTTCTTCCAGGTTTCTTTTCTGCTAGCCATTTCCCTTAACAATGCCAACCCTCACTCTCCCAATGTCTAGTCTTAAGTCAGCTTTAGAGGCTACCTTTGCATCTGATGGCAGCAAGATTACTAAAACCGACAGACAAAAAACTCCTCAGTGTTTTACAAGTTCTCTTGCCTTTTCTACCCCGTATCTCTTCCTCTTCCTCCCTACTTACTTGAGCTCTATGCTTTTCATCAAAGCCAGGACAAGGATGAGGCCTGCCCCCTAAAAGGAGAGACAGGCATCTAAATTAGAAGTTAACATGGAGCTGTGATCATAGAACCTGACGGCTCTGGACTGAGACTTAGCCAGCCCCTCACCTATCTTCTCTTTGGAAAGTAAGGTTCCCCAAGGACGGCCATCCCATCACTAATTTTAGCAGTTTCCTGAATAGCCAGCTTTAATATAAGCTCAATGATGCCACAGTACCAATGAAAGTCAACTCTTCAAAAAAAATTATTTGTAAAGTGTATATTCCTTAGCAATTTTCATCTTAAAGTTTTTGAAAAGCTCCTATTATTTAGAAAAACACAGCCATCAAACAATATTACAATAATTATTGAGTGTTCATTTTATATACCAGCATGGTTCTTGGGAATTCAGGGATTAGAAAAAATTCCTACCCTCAAGAAGCCAACATTCAACAAAAAGACTGGACATACAGACAGGCAAAGTTATACAATTCAGAAATCAGAGATAATAGTAAGCAGTAAATGATTAAGTGCCAAATGAAAGAAATGAATAATTCAGTGCATAGAGTTCAGAGAAGGAAGCATCAGAGTTAGTGGGCTGACATGATTTCATCTTAAAGAAACAGAATAGGAAGAATTTGTTTAGGCAGAAACAAAGAGGCTTTCTAAACAAGAAAGAAGAAATAAAGACGTGTTCAAGAGGTATCACACTGAACAATCTGGGTAGAGAGAAGGGTCCATGTAGGAGAGTAGTGAGAGGTAAGGCTGGAATGGGAGGTTGGTGATAGGACTTAAAAGTAATATCTTTTAAACATGAGGCCTTTGTAAAATAACTAACAAAGAGCTCCTGACAGTTTTAAAGGAGGAGAGTGACACATGAAGAGTCATGTTTTCGGGCAATTAATCTGGTGTTCAATATCGATGCTGACGAAAGTTAGAGACAGAATATTATTCTACAGAAATAAGAAAATGAAGTCAGAAGGCAGTAGTGAAACCAGAAAGTGAAGGACATGAAAGACTGCTAACCCCTTCTCCCCAAAACAACTACTGCCATTGAGTCGATTCCAACTCATAGAGACCCTACAGGACAGAGGTGAACTGCCCCGTAGGGTTTCCAAGGAGCAGCTGGTAGATTCAAACTGCCGACCTTTTGGTAGCAACTGAGCTCTGAATCACTACGCCACCAGGGCTCCAAACCCACAAGTGCCCAGGAATAAAGCAAAAAGAGAAAGTCAAGATAGAAATCAAAGATGAACGAGCCTGAGTTACTATGGAAATGGTGGTACCATTAATAGGAAAAGGACAATCAGAGGAAGCAAGATCTTACACTCTGTTTTAAACATGCTGTGTTTGAAACACAAAACGCAAAAATATCCAAGTGGAAATATAACTAGAGATATATGACTCTGGAAAGAGGTCAGTGGATATATCAATTCGGGATTTTGGTGACATCTAAAAATATTATCCTCATTTAATAATTGCAAGCAGTTTCCTTCCTTCGTAACTGCATTAACCAGTAGTGAGCCAGCCTTAAAATACATGCCTCAGCATGACACATAAGCTCAGTTGTGAACTGCAGAATATAGTGCTGACACTCTTTAGTACCGTAGGAACTGAATAGAAGCTATTTAGTGCAACCGTAAAAGAATTATGTGAGTCTAAGAAAACTACTATAAAATGTAAACATAATAGATATTTATTTTTCATGCAATAAAAAAATGACTAACATAGATGACTTAGTAACTAAGCATTGGCTGCACAAAGAAAAGTGACTGTTCTTTATCAGGATTACAAACTTCTCTATCGTACCTGTACATTTCACCTAATATTTATTTACTGCTTTTACATCCATTCTCACACACGGTCTTCATAGCAACTTGGTGAAACTGGCAAATCAGATAACATACAGATAAATAATAAAAATATATACTAATATTTACTAAGGATCTTTCATGTGTCAGATACTGTCCTAAACATGAATTCTGTCATTTAATCCTGAAACCCTCTTATCCCCATTTTACAGATAAGAAACTCAAGAAAAGTTATCTTGCTCAATGGTGCATACCTGATAAAGGCAGAACCCTAGCTCTAAATCATCTAGCTAAACAGACTCAAAAAATAGTCTGCCAAGATCACGAGGCTAGAAAGCGGAAGACATGAAGCTGAGGGGTTGTTTCCATTTTATTACAGCGTACCCACAAATCTAAGTTGTGAAAGTGTAAGTTTTAAAAAGACCCCAATGCAAGGAAAAGGGAAAGATCTAAAGCAAGTCAAAAGCATATTTCAAGAATATGACAAGCAGATTTCTCCATCCCCAAAAGAATGCAAAACTATGTTAAATAGGTCACTAAAAACAAGTCTTCAAGAACTAAATATGCTTAAGAGGGGCCTTCAAAAATGTTTACCATTTTGTCAGTAGTACAAGACTATCATTTTCAAACACAGTTTGAAGTTGTATATTTTAAAACAAATGAACTGAAACAGCATATTAGAAAATAAACAGGCAGAATTAAGGTTAAAAGGCTTCACTCTCTCCCTAATCTCCAGGGCACTTGAAGGAACGGGTGAGTGAAACACCACTCCTAGGACTGCAAAGGGTAAGAGACAAGTTTTTCTTGTGCACCAGGACTTAAGCAGAACCTACTTTAATCATGTTATTTTAAATCCTGACTAAATCTAAATTTTGAAATTAACATTCACCTGAAATGCTTGAGGTACAGGTAGAGGGAGTAAAGATGGTATTGCTCAAAGTAATTTTCTATAAAGCTGGGTTAGCTGCCAATTGTATTCACATTCCAGCAAGTGATACAGACTTCTTTAAAACAGTGAAGTAAGGAGTAGAAGGGGAATGCATTTTAGAAATATTACAACACTGAATGATGGAAACACTGCCTTGTTCTCCAAATCTAAAAAAAAAATTGTTTCTCAATTACTAACAGAATTACTAATATAGAATCCCAATTGAAAATAAGTCACAGACTTTGAACTCAAAATTAGCCAGAAGATAAAAAATGGTCAATAACAACAACAAAAACTCACAGTTACCAATAATCAAAGAAAACTGCCTGTCAAAATGGCAAAGTTTTTCAGTCATTAGCGAAGTACAAATTAAAAGCACAATGAGATACCACGTCACACACAACAGGAAGGCTATTATCAAAAAGATGAAAAATAACAAGTGCTGGTGAGTGGAATATTTGCCACACTGCCGGTAGGAATGTAAAGTGGTGCAACCACTGCGGACAACAATTTGGTGATTCCTAAAAAGGTTAAATATAGAATTACCATATGATCCAGCAATTCCATTCCTAGGTTTATACCCAAAAGTTGAAAGCAGGGACACAAACAGACACATGTACTACCACTGTTCACTACAACATTATTCACAATAGCCAAAAAGTGGAAACAATCAAGGGGCCCATCAACAGATAAGCAGATGAATAAAACGTGGCATATACATACAATGGAGTATCATTCAGCCATAAAGACAAATGAAGTTCTGATGCATGCCACCACATGTATTAACCTGGAAAACATTATGCTCAGTGAAATAAGTCAGACACAGAAGACCAAATATTGTATGAT
Organism: Trichechus manatus latirostris; assembly: GCF_000243295.1. NCBI lineage: Eukaryota > Metazoa > Chordata > Mammalia > Sirenia > Trichechidae > Trichechus > Trichechus manatus. The sequence goes on from NW_004443971.1 coordinate 15,669,117, forward strand.
CCTACTAATATCTCCACTTATGTGAAATATCTCTCCCTCTAGCTCTCGGCCTCTCAGCCCCTCAGCCTGGCCTCTGCCCTGCTTGGACAAGTGTTATAAATCTCTTTAGCTCTGCCAACAAGTGCCCAGGCAAATCCATCCAAACGAGACAAAAGAAGATCAGCAGTCACCGGCGGCTAGGAAGAGGTGGAATGGAGACTTACGGAAAAAAAATGACAAAGTTTGTTTTTTTAAAAAAACCCCAGTGTTGACAAGGGCATACTGAAATGGGGACCCTCTACATGAGAAGAAGGCAAAGATCATGTCTGTCTTATTCATCATAATATGATTCCCCAGCACCTAATTCGGTGTCTGGTATGTGGCACACATTACCGCACGGTTTAAAATTGGAAAAGGTGTGTGTCGGGTTGTATCCTTTCACCAGATTTATTGAATCTGTAAAATTTTACTGAAGATAATTAAAAATGGTTACAGCATTACATCGACAGGGAACCGACAGAAATTCAAGCGGGATTCAGAAGAGGACGTGGAACAAGGAATATCGTTGATGTCAGATGGATCTTGGCTGAAAGCAGGGAATACCAGAAGGACGTTTACCTGTGTTTTATTAACTATGCAAAGGCATTCGACTATGCGGATCATAACAAATTAAGAATAACACTGAGAAGAATGGGAATTCAAAAGCACTTAATTGTGCTCACGAGAAACTTATATATAGACCAAGAGGCAGTCGTTAGAACAGAACAAAGGGATACTGCATGGTTTAAAATCAGGAAAGGTGTGTGTCAGGGTTATATCCTTTTACCATACTTATTCAATCTGTGTGCTGAGCAAATAATCCAAAAAGCTGGACTATATGCAGAAAGAGGCAACAGGATTGGAGGAAGACTCATTAACAGTCTGTGATATGCAGATGACACAACCTTGCTTACTAAAAGTGAAGAGGACTTGAAGCAACTTACTGATGAAGATCAAAGCCTTCAGTATGGATTACACCTCAACATAAAACAAAAATCCTCACAAGTGGATCAATAAGCAACATCATGATAAACGGAGAAAAGACTGAAATTGTCAAGGATTTCATTTTATTTGGATTCACAATCAACACCCATGGAAGCAGCAGTCAAGAAATCAAACAATGTATGGCATTGGACAAATCTGCTGCAGAAGACCTCTTTAAAGTGTTAGAAAGCTAAGATGTCACTCTGAGGACTAACATGCACCTGACCAAAGCTATGGTATTTTCATAATTGCTTCATACGCAATGAGTAAGGAAGACTGAAGAAGAATTGATGCCTCTGAATTACAGTGCTGGCAAAGAATACTGAATACATGGACTGCTGGAAGAACGCACAAACCTGTCTTGGAAGTACAGCCAGAAATCTCCTTAGAAGGGAGGATGGCAAGACTTTGTCTCTCGTACTTTGGACATGTTATTAGGAGCAACCAGTCCCTGGAGAAGGACATCATGCTTGGTAAATTAGAGGGTCAGCAAAAAAGATGAAGACCCTAAATGAAATGGACTAACACAGTGGCTGCAACAATGGGCTCAAACATAGTAATGATTGTGAGGATGGCTTCATTCTGTTGTACACAGGGTTGCTATGAGTCAGAACTGACTTGACGGGACCTAACAACAATACTCAAATCTGTATGCTGAGCAAATAATCCGAGAAGCTGGACTGTATAAGGAACATGGTATCAGGACTGGAGGAAGAAAACACTGTAAAAATAACATGGTGGCAGCATTAGACCTCCTCATCTAACTTCAGGAGGGGGACATAAAATGATTATCAGCATCAACAGCCCAAAGCTCGGTCCTATGAGGCGGAGGTCAGACATATCTCCTCTCTCCAACCTTTTTACCAATCCTAACACCAACTATCCCTCCCACGGCACTCTCTATTTGTCTGCTGGGTTTGATAATGCATTGCAATGGCCACACAGAACTCACAGACAATACTCACGATTATGGGGATTATTAGGGAAGTAGCAGGTTACAATTTAGGATCAGAAACAACTCAGGATACAGTTCTTTGATCAGGACAGCCTCTTCTCAGTCATGCCCATAGGCAGGCTCTCCTTCTAGCTCTCGGCCTCTCGACCCCTCAGCCCAGCCTCAGCCCTGCTTGGACAAGTGTTACAAATTTTTTTAGCTCTGCCAACAAGTGCCCAGGGGTACCCTACTCCGCCAACAAGCCTCCTGCCCAAAGGCATTACTCAGCTTTCCCACTCCGTGGGCCCGGAAGCCCACTGTTCTGTCTTCTGCCAATCTCCTGGTTCTGCTGCTGTTTCTCTGCCACTGCTTCTTGCTGTCTCTGGCCATCTCTGATGTTACAGTTCTATCACTTAGCTCCTGGGTCTAGGAGGTTCTCAGCACAAGGATCCCAGGTCCAAACGACATGCTCCACTCCTAGCTCTTCTTCTTGGTGGTAGTGGGTCCTCCCTCCAACTCTGTTTACTTCTCTCTCCTTTAATCTCTTATAAGATAAAAGGTGTGACTCAAGTAAGGGTGTGAGTTGAATAAAGGTAATAAGGGTGGTGACTGGAGTAAGGGTGGTGACTTGAGTCACATCATCTAGTAAGGTGGTGACTCAAAATACAACCCATCCTAACCATGCCTCATTAACATAATAAGCAAGTCACTCCCAAATGGGACCAAAACCACAGGCACAGAAGCTAGGATTTACAACACATTACAAAATGGAGGATAATTATCTCCGATCACAAAATGGAAGATGACTACATCATTACATAACTGCCAAATTACATCATTATATAACTGCCAAACCACTGAAAATCATGGCTCAGCCAAGCTGACACATAATCTTAACCATCACAGATTCCATACACCTTATCTACAGAGTCTCAATCAATCACTGCATAGGAGTCACAAAGACTATGGCTAAAAGGGCCATATTAAGTAATTCACTGCACCGCAAAGACTCATTAACGACTTCCGATAGCAGATGACATAACGTTGCTTGTTGAAAGTAAAGAGGACTTGAAGCACTTACTGATGAAGATCAAAGAATACAGCCTTCAGTATGGATTATGCCTCGTCATAAAGAAAACAAAAATCTTCACAACTGGACCAATAAGCAACATCATGATAAATGGAGAAAACACTGAAGTTGTCAAGGATTTCATTTTACTTGGATCTACAATCAACGTCCATGGAAGCAGCAGTCAAGAAATCAAATGATGTACTGCACCGGGCAAATCTGCTGCAAAAGACTTCTTTAAAGTGTTAAAAAGCAAACATGTCACTTTGATGATTAAGGTGCACCTGACCCAAGCCATGGTATTTTCAATTACCTCATATGCCTGCAAAAGCTAGACTATAAATAAGGAAGACCAAAGAACTGACCCATTTGAATTTGGTGTTGGTGAAGAAAACTGAATATACCATGGACTATCAGAAGAACGAACAAATCTGTCTTGGACAAAGTACAGACAAAATGCTTAAAGTGAGGATGGTGAGACTTCATCTTGCTTACTTTGGACATGTTATCAGGAGGGACCAATCCCTGGAAAAGGACATTATGCTTGGTTAGAGGGTCAGTGAAAAAGAGGAAGACCCTCAACAAGATAGACTGACACAGCAGCTGCAACAATGGACTCAAACACACCAACGATTGTGAGGATGGCACAGGACCAGGCAGCATTTTGTTTTGTTATACACAAGGTAGCTATGAGTCAGAACCAACTCGATGTCACCTAACAACAAGGAGAAATGAATGAAAATGCTGTTTTTTAAAAAATTCTAGTCCTGTCCTGAAAGAACACCCAGATTTTAAATTTTCCCCCTCAATTAACTCAGTGATTCTGCTTTGGTAACCATAATTTATTCCTTGTACCTCCTTACAAAACCATTAGATTTTTCTCCTAGGCCAGCCTTTGCTAAGCAGCGCATTTCTTATCAAAAACAAGTGTTATTTCAGATAACCTACATTCACTTAATCAGGAGGCAGCGTGTATATTGGGAAAAATTGGGGCTTCAAAAAAGTATAGGCTTTGGATTAAAAAAAGATTTGGCAGAATCCTCATTCAACCACTTACCTTGATACAGGACCTTGAGTGCAGTACTTAACTTCTCTGACTTCTAGTTTCCCCATATTCCATCGATGTGCCTACTAGTACTACTACTCTGACCTCAACTCCTTCCACCATTGCCCACACTGTGCTCCAGACATCCAAGCCTTTCTGTTGCCAGTTCATGCCTATTGGCCTGTGCACTAGCTGTTCCTTCTGCCTCTAATGTTCCCCACTCTCACCTCTGCATGACTGGCTCTTTCCAGTCACATCTCAGCTTAAATGTCATCTCCTCAGGTACACCTTCGCTGACCACCTGATCATTCTATTTTAATTCTGTATATAGAAATTACTACCCCATCATATTCATGCTTATTTATTTCTGACTCCTCCCACTAGAATATAACTTTGAGGAGAGCAGGATACTTCTTGGTCTTGCATCACTAGTACTAGAACGGAACCTAGAACACAGTATGCACTCAAATATTTACTAAAAGAATGTAAAGTACACCTAAACATAAAGCTCTACCTTCATAGAAGGTTCCCTCCTTCCTTCCACCTCATTACCAAATGATGTGGTGAATGCTGTACGGCATTGCTGAGCTTAAACTACCACCTCCACTCCTCCCACTGCCCTATGAGATCAAAGCACCTCTTCTGAGCTCCAGATCCTGGTAAGCCACCAACCAGCCTACTCAACTCTTCACTTGGATGTCCCAAAGACATCTCAAGCTCAAAATGGGAGCCAGGTTTCTCAGTGTTGACGGGAGTTACAAATATGGAAAGGAGAAAGAAAAGAATGAAGTCTGTGGTATTGGACTGGAATTGCAATATCAGTATGACAACAGTTTTAAAGATACAGTTGTAGTCCTCTATATATACATGTATATAGATAAACAGATGACAAACAGATGTCCATATGCTGTGTATGTGTATGTGTGTGTGCGTGCACGTTTCCTAGCTCTGTCTGCTAAATAACAGCCCAGAAGCAATAAGCCTAGCACCTAGATCTTGATTTCTAATACCTTTCCCACTAAAAGGATCAAGGGCTCCTTGAAGAAGTGGCTGTTTCCAAGGCATGAGCAGGGAAAGTACAAGATAAGTTCAGAACATCTTATTTGTGCTAACAAGTAAAGAAATGTTAACAAATGATGAGGCCATGTCAAAAGGACACAGGATCCAGCTGGAAAGGGCTCCCATTGACCAAATCTGGGACAATTTGAGCATCAATATAAATAATGACAATAAAGGACTATAATCTGTTGAATAAAACAAGAATCAATGAGTCCATTCAGATATAAATAAATGAATAAGAAAGAAAGGAAAGCTCTTCCTTCCAATAGAATGCCAACAAATAAATGGGGAAAAATGATAGTAATAATAACACTAATAATAATAATCAAAAATAGTAATTATAACAATCAATAACAGTATCATCAATTCAGGCAAGAATCATCGTTAGATGCTAAAACAGTGAATAGAAGTCTTATGAACAGGATTATTTCAATTATCTCCCCATAAATTAGTTATTAATTAAAAATAGAAAAACAGTAACTTTATGGTGGAGATAACTGGCAGATACTACCTTAACTAAATGATCACAGTTAACACCACCAATACTGGAACAAGCATTATGTGTCTCCTGATACAATGTACTGAGGATACAGTATCTCTTCTGTAGTCTCCCTGCCAGACCTGCATAACTTAAATTTAATCATGAAGAAACACTGGACAAATTCAAACTGAGAGACATTTTATAACGTAACTAGCCTACTGTTTTTATAAAAGTGTATTTTAATCAAGAAAAAAATCAACACCGAAGGCTCAGACATTTTGCGGGGTACTAGGAAGAGGGTTTCCCATTTCTTCCCCTCCTCCCACCTCCCTGGTATCATTTTGTTTACGGGGAGATATCAAGTTGTTCTGATCTTGAGAGGAAAAGGGGGTAAGGAGACTTTCCTCTATCTGAATGTCTCTCCTCTGGGGCTGCCTGGCTGCCAACTGGTTTGTTTCTGGTGTCTCCTGGGCACTCTGCTGGAACCCCCTGTGAACTACAAGGACGGTGTTACGTGTGGGGCAACAAGGAACATCAGCTGCTGGAGAGTCAGGTGGTGGTGGTAGTGACAGTGATGAGAGGGGGTGCAGGGCTGGGTCAGCCAGAGGGGAAGCAAAAAGGGAGGGGAGAAAGGAAAGAAATGAAGGGGACAAGAAGAAAGGAAGTCAAAGAAGATGGGATGGCACCAGAGGGCAGGAGACGTAGGGGGTTGGGAGATGGTCTCCAGTCCCTGGGTCTCTATCAACTCTTGTTTGGGGGCAGGTCTCTGTGTACTTTGCTTTTCTTCATACTGTCCAGGTACTCCTGTTGGGACACTGTCAGCACCCATGCCAGGACCTCACCATCATCTCAGTCATTCAGACCAAAGGCAGAGGGAGACATCTGCTGAATGAGGGCCCAGCACTCCAGAGGTGTGCTGTAGAGAAGGTGAAGGAGATATGGCAAGAGCTATAACAGTGCTTGGAGAAGGAGCCTGATGCCCAGCTCAGAAAAGTTGCTCAGGGTGCTTGGTCTTCAAAAGTGTCAATGTCATGAAAAGCAAAAAGACTGAAGAACTATTCCAGGCTAAAGAAGACTAAGAGATATGATAACTAAATGCAATGCATGATCCTGGAATGGGAAAAGATAGTGATGATGGACATTAAGACAATTGGCAAATTTGAATATATCAAGGTTAAATTTCCTGGCTTTTATAATTTTACTGAGATTACTCATTGAAGTATTTAAGGGTAAGGGGACACAATATGTCTAACATATTCTCAAATAGTTAAGGAAAAAAATATATAAAATGCATATACGTATTTGTATGGGAGGGAGGGTAAGGGAGAGAGGGAGATGATAAAACAAATGGGACAAAATGTTAACAACTGTTGAATCTGGGTACAGAGTATTCAGGAGTTCTTTGTACTATTCTTGTTTGTTTGAAATTATATTTCTTTAAAAAGTTACAAAACCTCAAAATTCCCAAAACCAATCTTTTCCCCCAAACTTTACCATCTTTCAGTGTTCCCTTTATCAGTGAACTAACCACTATCCATCTAGCTGCATAAGCCAAAAACCCAGGAGCCATCATTAATGTCTTCTTCTCCCTACCAAATAGAATCCATCACTGAATCCAGTCCAAATCCATCCCTTTAGCACAATCTCAGCTCATATTTCCTTGGTCCAAGTTATTAGCACTTTTCGTCTGAACTACTACATTTACTCCTAATTTGGTCTTGCCACATTCACTCTTGTCCCCACTCCAAACCATTCTCTACTGTAGCCAGAATTTGCTAAATTTCCCATAAGCATATCTGATCACGTCACATACACCACCACCACTATCACTGCCACTAAACCCTAAAAGTTTTTAGTCACTTTTCACATCTCTAAGGTTTAAAGCCCTAAATCCTTCCTTGGGCCTACAAGAAAGGCATGATATCATCCCTGCTCATCTCCAACTTTATGCTGCACTAAGGGCCCTCCCACCCCCAAGGCATACTCACTTCCTGGAAACCATGCTCCCTTCTACTACAAAGCCACTGCACATTCTGGCCACTCTGTCTGGAATGCTCTCTCCCCCTACTCTTTACATCCGTTCAGATGCTGTGGACCAGTGATCCATTCAGGTTGGTCCAAATTTCCCCCAATAAAGGCAAAGAATATAGCATTTATTCTGCCTTCCCTGTACCCTAGAGTAAGGTACCTTTACATTTGATACTATTCACTTCCAGTACAAAAGATGAATAGGTTTGTAGTTTGTAAAAAATTGGAGAAACCGTTCAAGATATTTTAAGTATAAATAGCTAGTAAGCAAAAAGTTTATTAGACATAGACATAATTCACAGAATTCGTTACATAAAGGTAAATAGCACATGTATGTTAAACATAGAAAGGGACAGAAAAACAAAAGATACCTAATATTCAAGAAGCACCCAGGTACTAAATATTCACGATACACTAAATATTCATGATATACTAAATATGCATGACACTAAACAAATAAGAGGCAATGAACACTAAATATACATGTAAACTTCATTTTCACGAGTCTTTAATTTGGCTACCCATTGGTGACACCCATTTTGGCTCATGTGCCCTCTGCCTAAGGAACACAAATGAAACTCATGGCTGTTCATCAGGCTTACTGGTCAGCTACAGCTGTGTACAGGTATGTTTGTCCCTATATTCCTATTTCTGTTACAAGTGTGTATCACTGACCTGTGTGTCACTTGAGCCCTTATTCAAACCTCAACTCTGGCCCTTGTAACCACACCATCAGCAGACAAGGATAATATGGCAGAAAGAAAGAGATGGACATATGAACACTGTGTCTGCAGGATTCAGGGAGCGTGGTCCTTCCTCCTATCCTAGTGTGTTAACTTGCCCCATGTCTTTCCCCTTGCCTCTAACTATAAACTGATTTAACAAGCCCTGTGATTTGAGCATTTTAATTTGGTCTGTGAGCATTTCTGTTCCGTGACCTCTGCGATAGCTTGCCTGGTAGTGTACTCGGAGGGTACCCTTGTATCAAGGTAATTTCCCACATGATACTCAGAACAACCAAATATTTAATAAAGGGAAATTAAGTATTCCAGCTAATAAATGAAGAAGTAATGATAGAGAGAAAACTTGACATTAAATGCCTACTGGTTGAATTATACATCACCTATAAAGTATACAAAACACACACACACACACACACACACACACACCAAACCTGAATTCAATCAATCCTCTAGATCTAACTACCAATTTATAAAAAATACAGGTGACAAAGAGAAACTTGTTAAACACCACCACAGGAATCCAGACTGTGGAAAACGCTATAGGACAAATAATCTGGTTTCTCCCAACAAACAATCAGAAAAATGTTAATACTGATGATATGGAGTGGTGTGTGATGACAGTGCTGTGCTGATTACGGCCGAGTCATGGTTACGCTTAAATGAGAGTCCTTGACTTTTGGAGACACATACGAATATATCTACAGATGGAATGATACAATGTCTGGGATGTGCTTCAAATAATCCGGAGTGAGAGGGGTTTACAGATGAAACAAGACGGGCCATGAGTTGATGATTATGGAGGCTGGATGATGAGTACATGAGGGTATACTGTAACTGTATATTTCAGACTTTCCATAATCAAATGGCTTTATTTGTTTGTTTAAAGAGAAAGAAAGAGCAAACAGAAGAGTGCAGAGCTTCCATTCAATGACGAGGGAAGAGCTCTGAACGGTATGGTACATGGATGTGAGGCCTGGAACTACTACAGCCATTTACTACCATAAGAATGGAACCCACACATGAAAGACATGGCTACGGGAATTACAGAGAAATGGAGCTGAAGCCCTGATTAAACCAAGTCTAATACCTCAAGACACTTTCAGTTCTATAAGCCAATAAATACTCTTTACTGTTAGCCAATTTGAGTTTGATTTCTTGTTACTACAAGCAAAGATATCCAAACTGATACAATCTCCTATTCACTTTTAATCTACTCCAATCATGCTTTTGCCTCCACGTTCCCCTCAAAATGCTCTCAGGAAGTCATCAGACTTCCTTGTTGCTAAATCCAATGAACTCTTTTGAGATCTCCTCTTGCTTAACTTCTTCAGCTGCACCTTATACTCCCTCATCCTCCATGTTCTTGTCCCTAGGCTTCTGAGACTCCACACTTCCCTGGTTTTCTTTCCTCCTTTTTGCCTACTCTTATCTCTGGCTCCTTTCCTGACTCTCCTTTCTCTAACAAGCCTTAAATACGAGCATTCTTCCAGGATGTCTTGGGCCCTTTTCTCCTTTCTCTCTCAAAGTGACTGGCAGTCACTCACCCCCTTACTTTTAATTACCACCTATATCTCTCATCCCTCAAATCTTCTAAGCTCCACACATGAATTTCCAACAGCATAATGCACATACCACGATTTTAGACGTTCTTCAAACTCAATGGTAGTCTCTCCCACTCTTTCTCTCTCTCACACACATACAACCTGCCCCTCTTCCATTGTTCCCTTTCTCACTAAACAGAATCAATCTTCACACTTTCCACAACATCATCTTTCCTTCCACACATCCAATCACTGAGCCAGCTGCAGGGTCCACAGTGAGCAAAAGCCCACAAGCCTTGCCAGAATGTCCACTTATATTCGATGCAAGTCACACGCCCAAGGAAACTCCCTTTCAATTGACTGGCTACTCACAGCAGATACCATCATGGAAGTGATCACATTATATCAAATCTCATCACAGAAGTGATCACAACATAATATGACTGCCAAACTACATCATAACTGCCAAACCACTGAGAATCATGGCCCAGCCAAGTTGGCATACAACCTTAACCATCACAATCACTAAGTCTTATTCATCCACCTCTCTTCATATACACTGCTATCATCCAAATTCAAGCTCACTCGAACCGTAATAACTTCCCAGCTAGTTTCGCCCTTCATAACTCTTAGCCCTCTTCCAACATATTTTCTACTGTTTCCAAGGGATCTTTTGAAAAACACACTTCTGATGATGTTACCCTGCTTAAAATATAAACTGAGTAGCTGGTGGTCCAGGTGGGAAGGAGATTTTTCACTCGATTAATCTTTCATATCTTTTCAGTTTTGAACTCTGTGGCTGTCTTACCTATACAAAAATTATTTTTACGCATCAAAAAATAAATTTTCAAAACCTATAATCAAGACCTTTACCATCTATGTAAAAAAAAGAGGAGAGACAGTTTAAAAAATAGACAGTATTTCTGCTGTTTCAAAATCTTTTACAATATAAAATTCCATAAAACAAATAACTTAGAGAACAAATTTACTAGGTCAGCAACCTCTTTATTCAAATGTCAATGAAAGAGAAGACAAAGAATGAGAAGACAGTTGGAAAAGAGAATCTTGGGAGTAGGAGAATGCCATAAAAAAATTAAAAAAAAAAAAAAAAACGAAACCATCGACTCTGAAACTTTCCTTTGCTGAGGACAAATCTTTTAAAATATTTCAAACATTTCAAATGCCCTTTATTCTATGAGCCTAACGTACTTAAAATCTGCATGCAATTCTCATTTTAAAGATAGAAAGTGGTGTGGGAAATGAGGGCTGAAAATTGAGGAAACATATTAGCTTTAAAATAACTTTTTAAGAACATACACATCCCTAGCAACTCACGGATGTGACATATGAAGTGGGGAGACAAACACTTACTTCAGTTAACTTTCCATTTCTTTATTTCGTTAAAGTAAGAGACAGTGTACTCCATGAACATTAACTAGCTGCTGTCGAGTCAATCCCGACTCACAGCCACCCTACAGGACAGAACAGAACTGCTCCAAGGGGTTTCCAAGGCTATAATCTTTATGGAAGCAGACCGCCACATCTTTCTCCCACGGAATGGCTAGCGGGTTAAAACCATCAACCTTTTGGTTAGCAGCCAAGCACATAACCACTGCGCCACCAGGGCTCCTCCATGAACATTAGGTAGGCATACTACTGCAGAGTGCAACTATGAAGGTTACAGAGGAGTCAGGCTCCTCTCCATTGATGTATTCCTATCTTTCATGGTTTGTACTGAAAAACATTTTTAATACAATTCCACTCCACAATGGGAAACAGGGTATCTGAAATTAGCCTAAATATGAGACTGATAAATTTTAACACATTGTAATTATATGTTTTTCTTCTAAAGAACTCAAAATGATGCACAAATATTTATTATCATGACTATTCAGCAACTAGGGAAACTGAAACAGAGTACTTTAGGAAAATCTCCAGAAAAACAGGGAAAAAATGGTAGAAGGAGAACTGGAAAGATAATACTGTATAGACCTTTTCTTTAAAACGATGTTTTGATGAAGAGTCAATATTTAAAAAGAAAAACTATGTGAGGCTCAGGGTGGAGAAAAAAGTACTAAATGTGATAAATGTAAACAATTATTATCACAGCTAAAGCACCAAGCTTGTCACTACTAATAAATACACAGTAATTGATTTAAATACAATTATTTGTAATTTACCAATAGAAAGGGTCCATAAACTAGTATACATAGAAAACTAGATCCACTGGGGTGGGGAGACCTGAAATTACAGACCAATGCTACATGTGTTTCTTATTTTTGTACTAACTAATCAAATATAAATAGGCTTGTCAAAGAAAAATTACATATGCTTTGCAATTTTGCAATAGAATATTTAAGATTTACATTTGAAACGTTTTTATGCTTTATGCCTTCACTTCCAGTACTATGCTACAAAACGGTAATAAACTATCGGAAAACGGTAACATAAAGGTTAAAATACAGATTTTAGTATCATAAAGGCTTAGATTCTAATTTTGGTTCCACTACTTACTAGCTGGATGATCAAGGGCAAGTTATTTAACCCTTCTGAACCTGTTTCCTCATTTATAAAGGGGCATACTGTCATAGTTCCTAAATTCTTAGACTATTTGAATATATTGTGAAATCAGGATGTCTTATAATTAAATTCTGCTTCAATGTATGAAAAAACCTTTCTACATCAATGATATATCCTACAATCTTTACAGCATTAGTCCTCAACCAGGGGTGATTATGCCCCCATGGAGACATTTTTGGAGGCCTGTGGCACAGGGGTTAAGAGCTCAGCTGCTAACCAAAAGGTCGGCAGTTTAAATCCTCCAGTCGCTCCTTGGAAACCCTACAGGGCAGTTCTACTCTGTCCTATAGGGTCGCTATGAGTTGGAATCGACTTGACAGCAATGGGTTTTATAGGTTTGGGAGACATTTTTGGTTGTCATAACTGGAGGGAACGAAATCTAGTTGGCATCTAGTAGACAGAGGGCAGGGATGCTGCTGAAATCCTACAATGCACAAAACAGCCCCCAACAACAAAGAATTATCTGTCCAATAGTTCTGCGGCTTTAGAAACTCTGCTTTAGACTCTTAGAAGAGAAAGTAAGATAATATCTACTTAATAGGGTTGTTCTCAGAATTAAATAATGTATATAAAATGGTCAGAATAGTACTCAGCACAAAGTAGGTGTTAATAAATTAATAATGGTAGGTTTTTTTTTAATCTAGTGTGCTTAGGATAATTTATTTATCTACTAAATAAATGCCAGACTCCTTAACTTGGCCCTTCACACAATTCTGTCCCAATTTACTGTTCCAGCTGGCTCTCCCAATACCCCGTCGTTACATAAACCTCCTCCTCCTCCAATCAAACTGGTCTATGTTGTTTCATCAATACTACCTAGATTTCACAATTCCATGCCTGCATACAAACCACTGCCTCCACCTACCATGTCTACTTTCCATTCAGCCTGACTCCCTTCAGGATCTAGCTTAAATACCACCTCCATTACAGAGGCCTTCCTTCACTGTGGCTGAAAGTGACCTCTCCTTGCCTGGTCTCCCTCCGTATATCAGGTTAAGTGATTAAAAAAAAACAAACAAAAAAAAAACTTTCAATTTCAAGACCTGTAGCATGTATGTAAAAAAAAAAAAAAAAAGGAGGGGGGAGCAGGGGGAAGCTACACGGCTCTTATCATATATTTCCTGAACTCTCCTGTAGTTATACATTTATCATATCTCCCCTGCTAGAGCACAAACTCTTAGAAGAAAAAAAAAGAAAAACAGAAACCAAACTCGTTGCTGTCAGCATTTGACACTGCTAATTAGACCACCCTTGTTGAAACTTCTGCCTTGTATTTTCTTCAGGGCTTCAGTGATCTTATATTTTCCTCCAAATTCTCGAATTGCTCTAATTCTCCCTCCTTTTCCTCAGCATTCTACATCTCCTGACCCCCATTTTAAGTGTTCACCACCCAAGATTCTCAGATTTCTTATCTCCCTCTACCATTTCATCTACTTCCAATTTCAACTATGCCACTATACACAGAAGACTCAAATCGTTCTTTCTAGCCTCAACCTCTCTCTCATAGTCTAGACCTAATTTTCTAGCTACCTATTTCATTGAATTTCTTGAAGACATTTGGCCTACACATCAAGATGAAGGTTTCCAAAAACAAAAGTTGTCTTCCTCTTCCAACTTGCTTCTTTTTCTGTCTCTGTCAACAAGATCACGGTTCCTCCTCCCAGTCATCAAATCTCAAAAGCTCGGGTAACCTCATCCTCCTTAAAACCTCAGGGAATCTCATCCTCTTACATATTCCCTTTTCATCTAAACCACTCATATGCACCCCAAATTCAGTTATTTCAAAATACTGGGGACTATATCTCTACAACATTTTTCCATCCTTTGCCTCTTTTCCATTCTTTGACTTCTACCCATACAGTATAAACAAATGAAAATCAAACCTGTTCCCATTGAGTCGATTCCAACTCACAGCGACCCTACAGGACAGAGCAGAACTGCCCCACAGGGTTTCCAAGGAATGGCTGGCAGATTCAAACAGCCGACCTTTTGGTTAGTAGCCTGAGCTCTTGACCACTGTGCCACCAGAGCTCCCCATATAGTATAGTGGTTAAGAAAATAAACTGAAGTCAGGTTCCCAAAGTTCAAATCCTAGCTGCATCAGTTAAGTGGCTTTGGACAACACCCTATATCTCTGGGCCTCAATTTCCACATCAGTAAAACTAGAATAATAATAGTTCCACCTCATAAGGCTGTCATGAGGATTAAAATGAGACAATATGTATAATTAACAGTAATTGCTCAATAAATATTAGCAGCTTTATTATTATGTAAACCCTGGTGGCGTAGTGGTTAAGAGCAACGAGTCTGGTTTTCTTAATTATTATTTCCACCCTACTTCAAGCCTTCATCACCTTTTGCCTGGACTCTTGCAACAGCTTCCTAAACTGGTCTCTCTGCTACTAGTCTCTCTCAACCGCAATCCTACCCACTCCTCTCACAATCTTCATATACACATAAGAATAAAATCTTTCGTAGGATTCTGACAAGATGGACAATGGATGGACAAAGCAATGTAACAAAGTGTATTTATAATGGCAAATAATTTTATATTGATAAACTAAATGGCATGAGAAGGACAATGACAATTGATAAAGTTGAAAACAGTAATATTATTGCTTAAATGGGCTAAGCTGTTCAAATATAGTAGCAGCAACAGCACAAATAGTTTAACTTCTTCCTCTTTTACAATTTACTGACAGTAACTAAAGTATCTGTTTATTGTTTCAAGTTCATCTACATAAATTTATTCTTCATTTAAAACTATATTTGCATTCTTCCACAAAGCAAAATATTAAAATTTGGGCTATTTGGGGGCGGGGGGGGGGGGGGACTTGGAAAATATTTAATATAAAAAGAAAAAAATGGTTTAAAAATCCTGACATAAGCCTCCAAATTAAGTAAATATTCCATCTGCTTTCTAGTTATTACAATGCTGGTGCTTTAGTTTTTACAGTTTTATTACTTCATTCTATGCCCACAATTAATTTTTAGTTATCCTTAAATGACTTTTCAAACATATGGTTCTAAAACTGACTACTTTTAAGCATGTCAAACGTTCGAAAGTTCCTGATAGAAAAAGACTAAGTCAGTGCCTGAAGATCCTAGATGTCACTGTCAAAGAAGTAATTTTAGTAGACCATACCTTAAAGTCCAAATAGATTCCGACTCATAGCAACCCTATAGGACAGAGTGGAACTGCCCCATAGGGTTTCCAAGGAGCAGCTGGTGGATTAGAACTGTCAACCTATTGGTTAGCCGCAAGCTCTTAACCACTGTGCCACCAGGGCTCCAAACCATACCCTAAGATAGGCTAGTCACTTGATGACTAGCTGAATACTACTAGGTAATACCTTTGAAATACACTGTCTATTAACCTTTGCTACATAACAGTATCTGCAGCAAATAAAGAATACTTCCTTCAAAAGAAATGAAAATCTTACCATTTTTCTCTATTTACTCCATATAAATGTATGTTTTGAAGGACTGATGATAAAAAATAAACAAAATATACAAACATACCTTTCTTAATAATATATTAATTTCTTATTACTTATTAAGTCTCTTAAGGTCTTCTAAATTTTTCATTCCATTTTGAATATGGGCTTTTTATCCATTCCAACTGCTGCTAAGGCAAATGTAACTAAGTATCAACAATAATCATCCAAACCATATGAAAGTGAGTTAAGATCCTCCTACTCTTTAAAGAAAACAAAAACAAACATAACAATTTAAAATATACTATTTGCATACTTTTCACACTTTCAGAAAAAAGGATTACTTTGCACAGTGCACTGTGAAAAGCAAAGACTTCAGAGTCAGAAAAACCTGAGCTAGTATACAGAATCCACCACTTGCCAGATGTTTAAATCTTAGATAAATTAATCTCTCTGAGCCTGTCCCCTCATCTGCAAAATGAGAACAATATTTATCTACAGGAGAGCAATAAATAAAGTTACTTATTAGGTGTTAGGCATACAATGGCATGCCCACCTCGACCAATACTTTTTCCGTTTGAAATCAGACAGACCTCAAATGAAAACTCATCTCTGCCATTCACTAACAGTGTGATAGCAGGAAAATTGCTTAACCTCTCTCTGCACTGGCTTCTTTGATTTTTTTTGTTGTTTGTTTTTTTTTTAAAATAGGAAAGACAATACCTACATCACAGAATCCTAGTGAGTTTCAAATGCCCAACTTTATGCAAAGCATATAGTACAATGCTTGGCCCACCACAGATTCCATTGATACTAGATTCCTTTCACTTCCTTTCTTATTCAAGCGTCTTCAAAGTGTATTCATCAAGTGGTCCAGAATCAAGTAACTTGCCTGACACATAGCCAGAAATTAGGACATTTTCTGGTTAGTTGTCTTTGTGAAGAATTCAGGGCAAAATCTAGACGTCTGTACTAAAAGTATCCTCTGAGTTTCAGAAAAAAGGGAAATATTTTTGTTATTCTCCTGACTTCCATTTTGGACACATTACTTTTATGCACAGGTTACTACACAAATTGGCATCTTTGCTAAATAGCCTTAAATAGCCTTCATTTCCTCTCTAAAGGGCTATTAGCTTCAGTACGCTACTTAAGTTAAAACCAAAATTTATCTGTTATTCTCACAGTTTATATCAGTGGTGCCAGAAATTAAAAAAAAACAGTAACGTTTTGTGCTTCCTCCTATGGGTTACTCTAGACATTTGGCTACAAGGAAATCTTTAAAACTGAAATTACTTCAAAGTGATTGTTATATATTTATTCCTAATGCCAGCTGTAAAACCTGTAGCATCTTCCTACTTCAGTATCAAGCAAGAGTATTCAAATAAAACTAAGGCTGTCATAAACATAAAATCACGTCACTGTCAAGTTTTCCCCAAAACTAATTCAAATAATTTTTCAAACATTAAGATTCATCTACTATTTAATAAAATGTGCAAGCCCTGAAAATACTCAGCTGCATATAAGTTTAGGCATTAAGACTGAACCAAACCATTTACCCATATATTTTCAGAATCCTAAAACAGGAAATAAGCCATCCTTAGAAAACAAAACCTGTATTTAACATCTAGAAAAAAGTATGTAAATAGTAAGAAACTTCCCAACAAATATTCCATATACTCAAAACTCATTAACCAGAGAAGAGAAATCTTGCAAATTACTCTTAAAAGTTACCACACAGGAGCATCTTCAAATGAAAAGTAGCTGACTAATTATTTAGCATTCCACAACATGGGCTCCAAAAGCAAAAGCTAAGTAAGGAATTACAACAGGAGGCCCTTTTCCTGTTATTTTGCAAAGACTAAGTAATGGAGGGAGTGTTTAATTGCTACTGTACTATACAATTTCTGTGTCAACAGCACATGCCCTCAAACAACTCTTCTATTAAAAAAAAAAAAAAAATCCAAAGCAGGGAGTTTTTGTTTCTCTTAATTTATGAAGCCAAAATATGTTGTTTGGAAAAAGGAATATGTATCACTGATAATACCAAATGAAAACATCACCCTACAGTCAGCAAGCTAAATACCGATTTTAAATAACTGGTTTAATAGAGCCTGAAATGTGTATGGAGGGATGATACAGGCTTAAAGAATACCAAAAATTAACACTGCACTTCAACACAGGCCACCTTACATCCCACGGGGCCTGAAGAGCAGCCATCACCACAAATGTCAAAATCAACATGGTACTATATACGATCCAGCTTCTTCTAACAATAAAAAAAATCAACTCAGATTTCTTGGTGGTGTGATCATAATTATGACTGAGGGAGTAATGTATGCAGCACAATGAGGAAAATACCACAAATTAAAACCAGTCTATGTAAAAACATGACAACATTGCTGACAGAAAGAAAAAACCACTTTTGCTCTCCAATAAAGGAAGTCTGGCTAAATTCCACCTGACCATTCAAGAGCCCTTCATTTAAGACCAAGCCTGCTTTCTATATTTCTCCTTCCTTTCTCCTCTTCCTAGGGTCACCCATCAGATCCCTGAACCTGGACGAGAAGACACGCCATGGAAAATTCGCTGATTGGAAACAAAAACCGGGATGAGTACATCCCGAGGAGGAGGAGAGAAGGGAAGACACCACTTACCTGTCCCAAAGGCTTTGGCCACCAACCAGGCCAGATTGCAGGCGATTTTGGCCCTGGCGAAGTCATAGTGGTCAAAGGGCTTGATGGCTGGAACAATGAAGGTCTTTCGCACCTCCCTGGGGTCTGCAGCATCCCCCATCTTTCTCGGCGGCTCCTCGGGATGTCCGGACTCTAACCTTCACATGATGTGGCCTCGCCGCCGCGGGGGTCGGGAGGGGAGGAGAGGCAAGATCAAACCATCGGGGCCGGGGCGAGGCCCGCCCGGGCGGCGACGGCGGAGAAGCTCAGCTGTCCGCTCGGCAAGCCTGCCGCCTCCCGCAGGAGCCGCCGCCGCTCCGCCCGGACATAGGAATGTGGCGGCGCCGCGTCCGTCCGTCCGTGCGTCCGTGCGAGCGTCCGCCCCGCGCCGGCGCCCCTGCGAGCCACCCGCCCCGCGAGCGCGCGTGTGAGCGAGGCCGCCTCCCCTTTGTCTCCGTTTAGTCACACGAGCTTGGGGGAGGGTGGAGGCTGGAAGGGCCCGGAATTTTAGGGGGGGGAACGGAATCTTTAACAATCACGTTGTGGAAAATGTCCCCGCCATCGCCGTGCCCGTATGCCCCCGCCTCCCCCTTCCCTCCCCGCGGAGCAAGAAGACCCCTCAGGACCCCGGCGGGCGGAGCAGGACGAACAGGGCGCGCGGGGCGGCGGTGGCTCACTCGGCGCAGCCCGGCCTGGGGTGGCTGGCGACGAGGCCGAAGGAAACGTCAAAATCACTGCGGCTCCGCGGCCGCCGGCGGCCCGTCCCCTCCTCCGCGATCCCCTCCCGTCGCCGTCTCCGCCTTCTCCTGCCGCCGCCTCCCGGGTCTTCTTCCCTGCGGACGGCGAAGGCGGGGGCCTGCGAGAGGCCGTAAATCCCAAACTCTTACTTCCTGTCTTATCAGTTGTGCTCTTGTATTTTTTCCCCTTTGCTGCCGAGTCCGGTCATTCCCTCTCAGCCTCCGCCGCTGCGGTTTTCCGGCTGCGGCACTGGATGAAGAGGGCAGATGCGGGGACTGAGCATGCGCCTTCGCGCGGCCCGGGCCAGCCACCGCCTCCCGCCCCCGCCCCGCTTCCCTCCGGTCCCGAGATCCAGACCCTGGGGCCCGACCCACTGAGCATGCCCAGCCTTATGCCCCCACTGGCACCCGCCAGCTCCGGCCCGCGCGCGCTGCGGCTGCTTTTTAATCATCAGAAGTACTGGCTTGAGTGGACATCCTCCACGTCCCTGGGTTTTGGCTGCTGCTCCTTACGCTGCTGGAAGAGGAAAGGGAAGGAAGGTAGGAGAGAGGCCTAGCAGTAGCTTTTATGTTGTAGTTACACAGTGGTTAAGCAAAGAGAATTGGTATTTATTAGAATGCTTCTTATGTGGCACACACTTTGTTGCGAACCTGGCATGCATAATTCGACTAGTCCTTGCGGTAGCCGTAAGGGGTAGGTGTTAGCTCTTGGTGACCGCGAGATTATAGAGAGGGGAGGTGATTTAAGTCGCACATGGGCCTGAACCAGCATTGAGGATCTTTGTGGCTCCAAACCTGTATTATTCCGTTGTACCAACGTACTTATTAACTGGATGCTCTCCACTTGAACTTTCTCTGGAAGGAGGCACATCCATCCATGCCTCCCCGTTCCCTGAAAGCATTAATTCTCTCACAAAGCAAGCACATCCTCCATGATCTGGCCTCTACAAACCTTTATAGCTTTGTTTTTGTCAGAACAGCCCTCCATTTTCCAAAACAGCCGTGCTTTCTCAGATCTCTGCCCACTTGGCTTACTCCTACCTGACCTTCAGGTCTCTTCACAGTAGTCCGTTCCTCCAGGAGGCTTCCCTGACAGCTCCTGTGGGACACTAGGTTGTCACTCAGGTGCCTCCAGAGCACCCTGCTCTTATTTCTGTCGCACTTGTCACGCTGTATGGCAATCATCAGTTGTTTGTCTCTCTTTCTCACTAATGACAGAGCCTATCTCCAGCACCTGTAGTGCTCATCCCGTAGAAGTTGCCCGATTAATATTTAGGGACTAAGGATGAATAGTATTATGGTTAACACTGTGCTCATTTGGCTCATTTAACCCTTACACCGTCTAATACATTCAAACCAAAACCAGACCCGTTGCTGTGGAGTCCAACTCATAGCAACTCTACAGGACAGAGTAGAACTGCCCTATAGGGTTTCCACGGAGTGGCTGGTAGATTTGAACTGCCAACCTTTTCGTTAGCGGCCAAGCTTTTAACCACTGCATCACCAAGCTCCATATTTAATACATTATCTAATTTTAATCATTGTAAAATCCTGTGTTGTCCTCATTTTATAGATGGGAAAACTAAGGATCAGAAAAATTTAAAAATGTCCCCATATCACACAACTAGTAAGTGGCAGAGCTTATTTGAACCGAGATCATCTCACTCGAAAGCCCATGCTTCGAACTGCTTCTTGTTGTTACGTGCCATCGAGTCCCACTCATAGCAACCATATAGGACAGAGTAGAACTGCCCGATAGGGTTTCCTAGGCTGAATCTTTGCAGGAGCAGATTGCCAGGTCTTTTCTCCCGTGGGTTTAAACCACTGACCTTTAGGTTAGCAGCTGAGCACTTTAACCATTGTGCCATCAAAACTACTAGAGCCTCCCTGTTGTTAACCTGCCCACAAGATGGAAGTAAGCCTATGAAGCATGAGGGGAGAGGCTTTGGACACTACTATCGAAAAGCGCAATCCACCAGCAAGCAGGCCCCTTTGATTGTGTTTAATCCCTGCATACACTCCTCCTTGAACCAGTAAAGCTTACAGATAAAACTTGCTAACTATGTGGGATATGAAAAGAAAAGGAGAATAAAAAGAAATACTATACTATTCAACAATTAGTTTATTCACCTGGAGCAACAGAGGAAGGAGAGTCAGGAATAGGAAGAAGAAATGGAATGAGTAACTGCCTCCTTTGTCATGAGACCAGAAGAACTGGATGGTGTCCGGCTACCATTATGGAACAGTTTTTCTTTTGTTTTGTTTTTAATAATGCTTTATTGTGTTTTAGATGAAGGTTTACACAGCAGTTTAGGTTCCCGTTCAACAATTTCTACACAAATTGTTCAGCGACTTTGGTTATGTTCTTGACAATACGTGAACATTCTCATTATTTCCATTCGGATGTTCTGTTTCCATTAATCTAGTTTCCCTGTCCCTGTACTTTATCGTCTTGTTTTAAAGTAATTGTTGACCATTTGGTCGCATATAGATCATTTTTTAAAGGAGCACAGTACTCCTGGGCGATAATCTTTATTTTGTGGGCCAATTTGTTATTTAGCTAACATTACTGAACATTTTCATCAAAGATTCTGTAGAAGAATCCTGATCAAAAGGGAGAAAATGAAGAACAGTATTTCAAATGCCTATGGAATCCAGAATTTCTGGAGCCATGGATGCTGGATGAAATCCTGAAACTTTTGCCCTGAGATAATCTTTAAACCTTAAACCAAAAATATCCCCTGAAGTCTTCTTAAAAGCAAACAATAGTTTAACTAAATTAGTAAAGAATGTTTGCCTTGAGCATTGTGCTCTTTTTTTCCTTTTTTTTTTAATAATATTTTATTGTACTTCAGGTGAAGGCTTACAGAACAGATAGTTTCTCATGTAACAGTAACACACATGCTGTTTTATGACATT
>NW_004443971.1:15698576-15721229 GCF_000243295.1 Trichechus manatus latirostris
GCTGAGTTCTTTATCTCTTCATTTGATGTTCTAGGGTTTCAGGATTGTTGATTCTCTGTTTGGCTTAGTTTTTCGGATCTTTGTTGTGGAGGGACGGCATGGTGTTTCTGCCTAGAGAGCCATCTTGCCGGAAGTCCTCGCATTGTGCTCTTTTAAGGACTATCTGTATAGGACCAAATTGACAGCAACAACTCAAAAGATCAGATAGGAAACTTAGGGGATAGTGACTTTATGATAATGGGGGAGGAGCAATTCGGAAAAGGAGGCTGAGAATGGTTGCACAACTTGAACAATGTGATCACTGTCACTGAACTGTACATGTAGACACAGTTGAATTGGTGTATGTCCTGCTGTATATATTCTCAACAACCACAAGATCAATTACAGTGAAACCCGTGAGAACCAGAACTCAGCAGTACTGCCTTGTTTTTCTGGGTCTCGTAACTTTTCTGTCTCTGACAAGGTACAGTCTTACCACTTTTCTGTTGATCATTTTAGTGGAAAATATTTGAGTTTTCCTTCTCTGACAGGTTTCTGCCTTACACAGGTTCTGGCTTTCACAGGTTTTACTGTATAAAATTTAAGAAAATATGTTTATATATTTAAAAAAAAAATACTATACCACAGGATGGTTGATATAACTTTTCAATAATTCAGTGAATATTTATAGAGTATTTCTCATGGGCAAGGCCCTTTGCTAGACCACATAAAAAAACCAAAACCAGTTGCTGTCGAGTCAGTTCCAACTGATGGTGACCCCGTGTGTGTCAGAATAGAACTGTTGTCCAAATTTTCAGAAGTTGAGCGCCAAGCCCTTCTTCCAAGGCATCTCTGAGTGGACTCAAACCTCCAACATTTTGGTTAGCAGCCAAGCATGTTAACATTTTGCATTACCTTGGGACCTAGACCAATTAAAGGATAATAAAATTAACGTATGGATAATAGTTCACAAAGCATGTTCATATGATTACTACTTTAATTCTTACATCCATTCTGTGAAATAGGCAGTATAATTTTCTAATTCTAGGTGCAGGATTCAGGGTCATAGAGATTAAATGGTATGGCCAAGATTTTCATGGTTGATTCATATCTAAGCTTGGCTTCAAATACAAGCACAGGTCTTCTAGCTGTACTTGTCAGGCATCTTTCCCTGTGCTTGCTCCCTTGCCAGATTATGGAGGCTGACTTGCACGTAAATAAGGTGTTATGGATTCAATGATATCCCCCCAAAGTATGTGTTGTAAATACTAACCTCTATACTTGTGGTTATAATCCCATTTGGGAATAGGTTGTCATTGTTATGTTAGTGAGGCAGGATTACTGTAGGGTGTTTATTGAGTCAGTCTCTTTTGAGATATAAAAGAGATTAAATAAGCAAGCAGAGCAGAGATGGGGGAAGAGAAATGCCAAGCCACATGAAAACTTCCCATGAGCAGAAGCTCAGAGGAGATAATGACTTTCCCCAAGAGCTGACAGAGAAAGCCTTCCCTTGGAGCCAGCACCCTGAATTTAGACTTCTAGCCTCCTAAACTATGAGAAAATAAATTTCTGTTTGTTAAAGCCACCCACTTGTGCTATTTCTATTATAGAAGCACTAGATAACTAAGACAGAATTTGGTACCAAGAAGTGAGAGTGCTGCTCTAACAATACCTACAACGTGGAAGTGGTTTTGGAATTGGGTAATGGATGGAGGGTGGAAGGGTTTTAAGGTGCCTAATAGTAAAAGCCTAGATTGCCTTGAAGAGACAGTTGGTAGAATTATGCATGTCAAAGGCAATTCTGGTGAGAGGTCAGAAGGAAGCGAAGAGAGCTACAGAGAAAGTCTGCATCGTCTTGGAGAATACATATGGCGCCAGCAACAGAATGTTGCTAGACACGTGGACTTTAGATGTGCTTCTGGTGAGGCTTTAAAAGAAAATGAAGAACATGTAACTGGACAATAGAAGAAGGGCAGTGGTTTTTATACAGTAGCAAAAAACTTGTCTGAATTATGTTCAAATGTTTGGTGGAGGGTAGAACTCGTAAGTAATGAACTTGGATATCTAGCTGATAAGATTTCTGAGTAAGCTCTTAAAGGGGCCACGTGGTTTCTTCTTGCCATTTATAGTAAAATGCGAGAAGAAAGAGACTTAAAAATGAACTGTGTAAACTGAGATTTGGAAAATTCCGTTGTACAAAAATAAGGACACGTGTCCTTGAATGTTCACCAAGGACCTGGCTACACAATCTTTTGTTAAAGAGACTCAGCCTGTGACTAATGGATCTCACCAACTACCACAGCAGAAAACCCATCAGCTTAGACTGAAGGGGACAGAGAAAGAACAAAAGGAAAGAACACTCTCTGCCTCTTGGAATTCTACAGGTAGGAAACAGGCCAAAGGAGCTACATCTCTTATACTCCAAGAAAAGAAAAGGACCATCTCTGGAACAGCTCGGAGATCAGCAGAACTGTTGGAAGGAGCATGGGAAGTAGGGCCTTCTCAGTTTCAAAGGGTGGGACCACAGTCTCCTGGATCTCAAAGGGTGGGGCCACAGCCTCCTAGGTTTCAAAGAGTCGGATCTTCATCATCTTGGTTCCAGAGTGTGGGGCTGCCATTAAGGTGTGCCAGGGGAAGAGGGCCACTACTGAAAGCCAAGGGGGTGGGGCTACCACACCCAAGGGACAGACGAATGGGTCCTGCCAGGGGCCTAGGACTTGGAGCCACTCAGAAGGAGTTGGAGAATGGGGCCACCTAAAGTTGAGGGAGCAGAGTTGCCATCCCAGAGGGTCTGGAAGGCAGAGCAAAAGCCCAGGGCCAAGGGGCCTCCACCAAAAATCTAGAAGATGTGGCCAAAACCCAGAGTCTGGAGGGTGGGGATGCTCCCAGATGATCTCTGAGGACAGAGGATTATTTTCAAGCCTTAAGAGCTGATGTAATTTATTCTGCTGGGTTTTGGACTTGCTTGGTGCCTGTTATCCCTTCTTTCCCTCCAGTTTCTCCCATTTGTAATAGAAATGTCTACCTTGTGCCGGTTCCACCATTGTACTTTGGAAACAGATAACTTGTATTGTAGATTTCACAGATGAAGAGGAATGTTTCCCCAGGATGGAATACTCCTAAAGTCTCACCCATATTTGATTCAGAAGATGAGATTTTAGACTTGGAGTTGATTTAAGACATTTGGGATGATGTGATGGGGTGAATGAGTTTTGCATGTGGCAAGAACATGAATTTTGGGAGGCCAAAGGGTAGAATGTTATGGATTGAATTATGCCCACCCAAAATATGTGTTGTTAAACCTAACCTCTATGCCTGTGGTTATAATCCTATTTGGCAATGGGTTGTCTTTGTTATGTTAATGAGACAGATTAGGTAGGGTGTATCTTGAATCTATCTCTTTTGAAATATAAAAGAGATTAAACAAGTGAGCAGAGCAGAGGTGGGAAAAGAGAGATGCCAAGCCACATGAATATTGCCCAGGAGCAGATGCTCAGAAGAGAAAAGGACCTTCGTCCAGAGTTGACAGAGAGAGAGAGAGCCTTCCCCTAGACTGGACATCCTGAATTCCAACTTCTAGCCTACTAAACTGTGAGAGAATAAATTTCAGTTTGTTAAAGCCACCCACTTGTGGTATTTCTGTTATAGCAGCAGTAGGTAACTAAGACACAAGGTAAATGTGTTAAGTGTTGTCTTAGTTATCTAGTGCTGCTGTAACAGAAACACCACAAGTAGATGGCTTTAACAAACAAATTTATTCTCTCACAGTTTAGGAGGCTAGAAGTCTGAATTCAGGGCACCAGCTACAGGGGAAGGATTTCTCTCTATATCAGTTCTGGAGGAAGATCCCTGTCGTCAATCTTCCCCTGGTCTCAGAGCTTCTCAGTGCAGAGACCCCAGGTCCAAAGGACATGCTCCATTCCTGGCTCTTCTTGCTTGGTGTTAATGAGGTCCCTCTCCTCTCTGCTCGCTTCTCTCTTATATCTCAAAACAGATTGACTCAAGATACAACCTAATCCTGTAGATGGAGTCCTGGCTCATTAACATCATAGAGGTTAGGATTTATAACACATAGTGTAATTACATCAGATCACAAAATGGAGGACAACCACACAATACTGGAAATCATGGCCTAGGCAAGTTGACACATATTTTGGGGAGACACAATTCAATCCATAACAAGTGCTATAAGAGACATAATGATAAAGTACAGAGAAAACATCTTCTTGGGGGGATCAGGAAGGTTTCATGGAGACTTCTGTTAAATCTAATGGACTCAAATCCTCTTTCAACTGAGTTCTAAAACACACAGAAACATATTATGAAAAATCTATAGTCTGGAAGATGTCCCTGGGTGGTGCAAACAGCATGCCAAGAGGTTGGTGTTTCAAGTCTACCCAGAGGCACCTCAGCAGAAAGGCCTTGCAGTCTACTTCCGAAGAAAATCAGTCATTGAAACCCTATGGAGCACAGTTTTACTCTGATACACATGGTGTTGCCATGAGTCGCGGTCAACTTGATGGCAGCTGGTACTGGATAGTCTGGAAAGGTTGAAGAGGAATAATGAAACGTTTTCCAGTCATTATAGTAATCTGCAAGCCAATACAAGATTCTTAAGGCCAAAAACTATGCCTAATTATGTTGCGTGTGACCCAGCACAGTGCTGTGCTCACAGTGGGTGCTGGGTAAGTGCTTGTTGAATTTGATTGAAAACTATTTCAACCTAAATAAACACAATGAGGAGAAGGAGACAAGAAAGACAGTTGCTCTGACTTGTCCCTTGAGTCATTGGTAATGCATTTAGTAGAGATGGCATTACTATGACCCTAGTTGGGGAGAAGTGTGTTTAGGAATGGGGAAAAAAAAGCCAACATGCCTACACAATGAGCAGCTTTTACTTTCAGGGAGGCTGTGGGACAATTGGGGTCAAAGTAGGAGGCTATTATTAACAGAGAAACACCCTGAGTACAAAGAAGGATTCATTTTCAGGCAGACAGCTGCTCTAATAAGGTGTTCTTTGTGACACCTTCAGAATGATCCTTTGAAAAACTGGATATCTCTGCAAAATACCACTGTCAAAAAGAAATGTTCTCCACTGCCTCCTTAAGATATCTGCCTTCGAAACAAAACAAATACACAAATCAAAAACAACCAACAAACGATACTTTGGGCCTGCTTGTCCAACTGCATAGCTGTCCCTCTGTTTTTTTATCTCCAGGCCTGGGGTCTCAGTCCATTAGGCAACAGTTACACTTACTCCCACACGTACAATCCTCCTTCTCTCTGTTTTTAAGTTTCTCTCCTTTCTCCTGGAAAATTCAAAATGCCAGCCAAACTTCTTTCCTTATGCCCATCCTCCATTCCTCTGTCTTTGGGTAGATTCATAAATTCATTAATTCATTCATCAACAAATATTGATTGTGCATCTGAGGATGTAATGTTGAGCAAGACATGAGGAAGCAAGTTTTTAGTAAGAAAACATGGAGATCCTAGGGTCTAAGTAACACAGCTCTCCTTCATTGTTGCGTCTGTTTCCTTAGGCTAGAAACTTTGTTGCTTCACTTATAGAAATATTCAGTGTGTCCCTGCAGAAGCAAAGAAACGTTAACCCATGGAACAATACAATAAAATCTCATTATTATTTTTTTTAATATGAAGCACATATACTATCATCCAGTGGTAACTATTTGCATTAATAGCAGCTAACGCTTAGTGAGCATTTTCAATGAACCGGGCCCTATTCTTCATATATTAACTTATTTAGTCTTCATCATAACCCTATTATTATCCTCATTTGGCAGTGGAGAAACCAAGGCACAGAGGACTTAAGTAAGTGGTGAAGACCTTATGTTATTTTGAAACTCAGGGAATTAGAATAAGTAAACTTTGGATCAACCAGGTTGAGTAACCAAGAAAAAGTCAAGAATGCTTAGCTAACTGAGGACATTAAGATGTTTAGTTGGCTGAAGAATAGCAGCATCTAATAAACTGATGTGGGATAGCAAAGTCTGGGCTGTGTATTTGACACTCTCATTTCTAGACACAGTCATGGCTTTCATCTAAATAGCTAAGAGTTTTATAAGGATTAGCTCATCAACCTTCACAACAATTCCAGCGAGTCCTGTGTGGTATGATGCCTAGTGTGCAGCTGGAGAAACTGAAACTTGGGACGCCAGACAACTTCCCAGAGTTACACCTGAGTTAGTGCCTGAGCCGAAGATAGAAGCCTGGACTTCTGGTTCCCAGGCACAGTCCTGTATTTTCCCACATCCTGAAGGCATTTTTCCTTTATTTCTTCCCTACTCAAACCAACCTCCATGAGCCTCCAATAATAGGCAAAAATTCCATCATTTTTGATACCACTGAAGGCAGGTAGGGAGCCCTGGTTGCATAGTGGTTGAGTGCTCAGCTGCCAAACAGAAGGTCAGCAATTCGAATCCACCAGCTGCTCCACAGGAGAAGACCTGGCAGTCTGCTCCTGTAAAGACTACAACCTAGGAAACTCTGTGGGGCCATTCTACTCCATCCTGTAAGATCGCTATGAGTTGTAATCGACTTAACAGCACACAACAACAAAGGTGTTGGGAGATAACGGAAAGAGAACTGGGCTAGGAGTGAGGACCTTGACTTCCATTGCTGTTCTTTATTTCTACCATGTGATTTGGGGGAGCACATATCACTTCTCTGCTCGCAGGTTTCCACTGCTGTAAAACAAAGGGGTTACACTAGGCAACTTCTAAGGTACCTCTAATGCCAACAGTCTGTAATGGGACAATGATGTCTATATACTTTACCAGATTATAACTGAAGGTTAAATCAGCCAGCTGCCTAGTGTTCAGGATTTAAATTTTTAGAGTGGGAGTGACTTTATTTTCAGAATGATGGAAACGTGCGAAATGGCTAGGGAAGTTTACAGAGCAAGTCCAGTGAAGGCAGGGAGCAAATCAAGAAGGGAAGGACTTTAGAGGGAGGGGGATGGAGGCAGCTGTTGGTTGGTAAATACAGTAGTCCCACCACATAAGTCAACAAGTTCAGGAATGTCACCAGGAAGATTCTGCTCTTTTTATCAACTTCTTAATGGAAATAACCCAAAAGTCCACAAGTAGAAGACTGACCCAATAAATTATAATTTATCTCCATTGTGTGTTATATGGAAAGATCTCCGAGACATTATATGGTTAAGTAAGAAGAGAAAGGTACACAGCAGTATGTTTTAGTATGGTGGATATTCCTGGAAGAATATACAACAAACTGC
The DNA here is from genome assembly GCF_000243295.1 of Trichechus manatus latirostris. NCBI lineage: Eukaryota > Metazoa > Chordata > Mammalia > Sirenia > Trichechidae > Trichechus > Trichechus manatus. The sequence continues at coordinate 15,705,811 of NW_004443971.1, forward strand.
AGGAGTAGGTGAGAGGCCTGTTTTCCTCTCTATGTGCTTTGCGAGCTTTTGACATTTGATTCATACGCATCTTATTCAAAATATAAATTAATAAATTTTTCAAATGAACTACTTTTCTCCTCCCTACTAATGTGATTCCTGTTCCCACCACACTACTGAGACTTCTCACAAAAGTTATTAACGAGTTCCTTGTGACTCTTATGCTCCTGTTCCTTTGGCCTCTGTGGCATGTGGTACTTACGAACAAACTTAAGTTTGTTCTTAAAACGGTCTTCTCAAAAAGTAAATAAAAATAATAAAATGCTCTTCTCTCTTAGGTTCTGTGACCCTCTTGCAGACACCTGGTTCTCTTCCACTTTTCACATCTCTTCTCTGCTGCCCTTCCAAGTCTCCTTTGGTTTCTCCTCTCCCCAGTAGAGTTGCTGCTCAGGACTCAGTCCTTGGTTCTCTCCTTCCTCTACACTCCCTGTCGTGGCATCATAATTATCTCCTCATGGCTTCAACTCTCATCCCTATACAGGTGATTCCCTAGTCTATATTTCAGCTCGTAACCCCTGTCCTGAGTAACTTCCAAAGTCTTCTGGACATTTCCACCCAGATATAGTCCTAGGACCTCAAAGTCAACATGACACAGACATGTTAGGCTTCCCTCTCACTTGGTTTCTAGTCCCAGTCTCCCAAATCCTGATAATGACATCATTTTTTGCTTAAACTATCATCCTTGAGCCCTCCTCCCTCTGTCTCATCCTGCTCCATCTAATCAGTCCAGATATCTCTCAGTTCTCTTCACTCTTTTCCATTCCCACGAATTCCTCATTTCCTCTCATTCACCACCTACTCAGTTTCTCTTTTTGAACTCACAGGTTAGCAGGCTAATCTTCCTAAACCTGAATTTTGATGATTCAACAAATATCCACAGTCAGCAAACTCTAGCAACTGCAGACTATGTGTCAGATATTATACTAGGCCTTTCATATACTCCATCTTATTTAATTTAATCATAAAATAGCACATGATGTAGATGTTAGCCTCATTTTATAGATGGAAAATGGAGGCCTAGAATGATTAAAGGAATTCCCCAAGGTTTCATGGGGAAGAGCAGAGCTGACACTCAAACTCATGGCTCCTGATTTCAAATTCAGGAATCTTTCCATCCCCACTCACCTGCTCTGTGGCTATGCATTGCTTACCAAATATAGTCTAAACATTTGCCCTAACTTTTAAGACCATCTACAAAATGGTCCCTGCCTACTTTTACGTTCATATATCCCCAGTGCCCTCCTATACATATCAAGCCAAACTACTCTCAGAACCTTGAACATATGTAATTCTTTCCAAGGCTTATTGACTTGGCTAGCTTTATTAACCTCCCTCTATAATACCCTCCCACCACCTGTCTGTCAGTTTGTCATACTTGCATTTTCCTGTAATAGCTTGCATGTTCCTATGATGCTGGAATCTATACCTTCAGTATTTCAAATTCCATCAGGGTCCCCCATGATAGACAGGTTTCAGTGGAGCTTCCAGACTAAGACATACTAGGAACAAAGGCCGGAGATCCACTTCTGAAAATTAGCCAATGACAGCCTGATGGATCACAGCAGACTATTGTCTGATACAGTGCTGGAAGATGAACCCCTTAGGTTGGAAGGCACTCAAAATACACAGTGGCCACAATAATGGACTCAACAGACCAACGATCATGAAAATGGCAGAGGGCTGGACAATGATTTGTTGTATATGGGGTTACCATGAGTCACAGCTGGCTCAACATTAGCTAACAACAACAATAACATAATGCCCACAACGAGTCTACAATGAGCTATTAAAATCCTTCTTATCTCTCAATATCCACCATAAACGCCACCTCTTCCATGAAGCCTTCCCTTGGCTTCACTGATCTACTTGTGCTCTCTTATGGTATGTTTGGAACCCCGGTGGCACAGTGGTTAAGAGCTCGGCTGCTAAAGGTCGGCAGCTCAGATCCACCAGCCGCTCCTTGGAGACACTATGGGGCAGTTCTGCTTTGTCCTTCTATAGGGTCCCTATGAGTCGGAATCGACTTGACGGCAATGGATTTTTGGTATGGTATGTTTTGTCTTCAATTATAATTGTTTCTGGGCTCCTTAAGGGAAGAGACAATCTTATTCCATTTCATAATCTCCAGAAGTGCCTAAGGCAAAGCCTTTCATATAACACACGACAAGAAATATTTGAATCAGTGAATTAACAGGTGACAAAATATACACATTCACACCCATTCTAAAACTATGGAACGGATCGATATAACTTAATTAGCCTATATGGGAATTAAAAATGGGAAGCTGACCTCCATAACACAATACTAAGTGGTTCCTAATGGTGCCTAAATACTACTCTGTTTTATCAGAATTAATCTTACAAAAAAATGTAGTGAGTTTTTCCTAAAATTAAATTTTTCCCCTGCAGGTCTATTTTTCATTCTGAGATTATTTCTTTACTATGTACACCCTCTCCTATTTATTTAGTTATTCATTCTGTAGGGTAACTTAGCTGCGAAATCACAAAATCTGGAAGCTACTGTTTTAATTAACTGAACTAAGTGGCTTAGTCCTGATTAGCTTCTTAAACAAAACTGGCTCCTGATAGCATTCAGAAAAACAAAGCAAAAATATGTTATTGTTGTATATCGTATTTGCTATGGAAACAGTTATTGTTGTGGTTTCAAATATGTTGCTATTTTCAAATATGGGTATTTGAACAAGTCGTGGCATATGGGCTAAATTTTTTTCTTCTTTAGTGTCCACAAATATAAATCAAATCTTCTTTTAAACCACTAATTAGGAGCTATGATTAAACTTTTGTGACTACTTTTTAAATAGATTTTTAACTATCAGTGGGTCATAGGAAATAATCATGTTGTTTCTTTGGTTATGACCTATAGACAGCTGGAAAAACACTTCTTTCTGATGTTTGATCTTTTTAGTTAGGATACCAGAAGATTTTGAATATAAGATTTTGATTAACAGAAACAAAATATGGTGGCTTCCTTCGCCAGATTTAGTGTTCTCATCTGTTCCCCATCTTCCTCCTAATTTTCTAAATCAGAGAAATGTTACTTCCTGTTTAGTTTCTTACGTTGTTAATTTAAAGGTACTGGATAAAACTAGAAGAAAAAAATTATGATTAAAGGAATGATTAAAGGAATTCCCCAAGGTTTCATGGGGAAGAGCAGAGCTGACACTCAAACTCATGGCTCCTGATTTCAAGTTCAGGAATCTTTCATCCCCACTCACCTGCTCTGTGGCTATGCATTGCTTACCAAATATAGTCTAAACATTTGCCCTAACTTTTAAGACCATCTACAAAACTTGAAGAGAACTTGAAAAGGCCAAAGCTTGAGGTATCCAAAGTAATATTCTTTATGGAACTTCGATAACTGAGAATGTTATTTTTGCCATGTGAGAAACACTTTAGTTGTAGGTTATTCAAAATAAAAGCGGAAATTCTAAAGGAAAGAAAAGCAAAAGGCCTAGTGGGTTAAAAATGTGCTGAGACAGTCTTCACAATTCCAGAATAAAAGCAGTTTCTTAAAAAATGGCAGAAATACTCTAGTGTTTTTAAAGTCTGCTTAAATCTATTTCTCATTGTACTTTCAAACATTTGTATTAGATTAGTGAATACAGTTTAGAATAATAACGACCATTTGTCCCTAATAACAAATTAAGGAGTCTAATTGGAAATTCTGTAAACCACCTGGATGTGTGTAAATAGTAAACCATTATCTCCCCACCAAATCTTGTATGGCCATCTTCATATTGATATGGATCAGGCAGGTCTAATACCTGTACATTTTTTAACTCTTTTTTAATTGCACTTGAAATAAATTTTATTGTTTATCTTCCATGGACTAATTAGCTAGTCTAGTTAAGTTTTTAGAGGGTGGGGTGGGAGATGGGCTCAGAGATGTGTATGTGGCAGAGGGATCGGGTTATAGGTACAGCCTGTATCCAAATCTTGGCCAGCTCTTAAAAAAACAACAACAACAAAAAAAAAACTAAGTTATTTCTTCACCAGGCAGAGGAACAAACGGTATAAATAAAAAAAACAAACGAACATTTCCATCAAGTCAGTTCCGACTCATAGCAACCCTACAGGACAGAGTAGAACTGCCCCACAGGGTTTCCAAGGAGCAGCTGGTGGATTCGAACTGCCAGCGTTTTGGTTTACAGCTGTCATGGTTTGAATTATGTCCCCCCAAAAATGTGTGTATCAATTTCGCTAGGCCATGATTCCTGGTACTGTGTGATTTTCCTGTATGTTGTAAACCTGCCTCTATGATGTTAATGAGGGAGGATGGGTGGCAGTTGTGTTAGTAAGGCAGGACCTGATCTATAAGACTGGATTGTGTCCTGAGGCAATCTCTTGTGATATAGAAGACAGAAGTGAGCAGTGAGACAGGGGGACCTCAAACCATCAAGAAAGCAGTGCCGGGAGCAGAGCACATCCTTTGGACCAGGGTCCCTGCACAGAGAAGCTCCTAGTCCACGGGAACACTGAAGAGAAGAAGGCTGACAGAGAGAGAAACCCTTCTCCTGGAGCTGATGCCCTGAATTTGGACTTTAGCCTACTTTGACTATGAGGAAATAAACTTCTCTTCATTAAAACCATCCACTTGTGGTATTTCCGTCGTAGCAGCACTGGATAACTAAGGCAACAACCAAGCTCTTAACCACTTTGCCACCAGGGCTCTATAACTTAGGGAACCCTATATAAATACAAGTAGTCTCCAGCTTACGTGGGGGTTCCGTTCCGATGATTCTGTCATAACTCAGTTATGATGTAAGTTGAATACCTCATGTTTTGGGTTTTTTTTTTTTTAGTTTCCATTATTATTGCCTTTTATTATCAATGCCTTTATAATTGTGATCTTTATTTGTCTTTGGGGGTTGGAAACACTACATATAAACTTACAGATTTTTTTTAGCACAAATCAATATTTTTTTTAATTAAAAAAAATTTATTTTGTTGTTTCTGATAATAGACACAGCAAAAACCCCAAAACCAAACCCACTGCCATTGAGTTGATTCCAACTCATAGTGACCCTATAGGACAGAGTAGAACAGCCCCTTAGGGTTTCCAAGGCTGTAAATCTTTATGGAAGCAGACTGCCACGTCTTTCTCCCCTGAGCGGCTGGTGCATTGGAACTGCCAACTTTTAGCTTGGCAGCTGAGCACTTTAACCAGTGCACCGCCAGGGCCCACTTACATAGCCAAACATACACCAATTCAGCTGTTTCTACATGTACGATTTAGTTACATTGATTACATTCTTCCAGTTGTGTAACCATTCTCACCCTCCTTTTCTGAATTGTTCCTTACAGATATACTTTCATACATTTAAAAAACAAAACAAAACACAAAGCATAAAAATTTACTCCGATGTTGAAGAGGAGTTGGATGATGTTCTCAGTTGCGGTAATAACTCCACTTGTGAAAGGTTCTGGATCATCTGGGTTATCCCTGGGAATGGGGATGGCGTTTCTAGTCAGAAAATTAGTGAGAGTTGGCTGGATAATCCTTTTCTTTTTTCCTTCATATATTTTGTAGTAACATCTCACTGCTTCCCAAATCTGCCTATCAGCTTTTGCAAATGGATCAGCGTTTGAGTCCATGTTTTTAGCAACTGAAGCCCCTGATTTAGTTTAGAAAAAATGTCAGCTAATCCTTTCACTGTAAAAGTTTTTGACAATTTCTCTCCTTCATGTTCCTCTTTCTTTCTTCTTCAGTATTTCTTTCCTCTTCAAAATCCATTAAGTCCTGATCCGTCAATTCTCCTTCTCCGTTAACTGTGAGCTGTTCCACATCGGTGGTATCAAGTTCTAAATTCAGCATTCTTGCCGTATCGACAATTTTTCCACCAATCTCTTCCATCATTATTATCCTGGTCAGATGCTTGGATGATGTTCACATACCTCAGCAATTTTTTCCAAATCCCTTGCATGCATTTTCCCATAACTTCCTCCCAGGAAGCTGCAATGTTCCAGATACACTGAATATTATAATTTTTCCAGAAATCGCTTGATGTTACCATATCTCCATCTATTGTAGCTATTGCCTGAGCAAACGTAGTCTGTAGGTAGTATCCCTTGAAGGTGGCGATTGCACTGTAATCCATAGGCTGAGTCGTGTCGGGAGGTAGATATACCACTTTCACATCTTGATTTAGATCATCTACGTGAGGAGATGTCCTGGGGCATTATCAAGTAGCAGCAGAATCTGGGATGAAATAATTTAAAAGCCAGTTTTAGAATAACACAATCATCATTCAGTCCTTGGAGTTACTTCCGCAGTAGACAGGCTGTTCATTTTTGTCAATGTTTTTGAATGCTCGAGGGCTTACAGGTAAACAAGAAAAGGTTTTAATTTAAACCTAGCTGCATTTCCTACAAGCTGCAGTGTGATTCTGTCTTTAAATACTTTGAAACCAGGCATTGACTTTGCTTCTTTGTCAATATAGGTCCGTCTGGCTTCCTTTTCCAAAACAAGGCTGTTTCCTCCATGTTGAAAATTTGAAAATCTGATACAACTTCGGACACCGACACCGACTTCATTGTAGACCAGGCCATAGCCTGCTTATACAGCGGTGTTTTGAACAGTAAACCATAATAAAATTGAACATCTACGAGTGAACAGCTGAGAATTACGGTGCTGCAACATTATATGTAGTACATATTACTAATGATGGAGCCCTGGTGGCACAGTAGGACAGTGGTTAAGTACGGTTTGCCCTGACTTGAATAGGTGGTAAGTCAGGGACTACTTTAAAAAGAATTAGGCCACATCCTTCTAATTACAGTTGAATGCATTTTTTATTCTTAAAAATTAATTTTTTTCTCATGATAAAAGCAATCCATTTTCATTTACTTAATTTAGAAAATACAGAAAAGCAAGTGAAAGGAATAAACACCTATAATCCCACCATGCAGATGTCCTTCGTAAGTCCTTTCATTCATTTTTTACTAAAATGGTATCATATCGTACTTTACATTTGAAACTTATTTCTTTCACATAACAATATTGTTAATATCCTTTGATACCCATAAATATTTATCTAAAACATCAATTTAATGCACAACATTGTATGGAAGCCATTATTTAAAGAATTTTAACCAACCCCCTTATCATAGGATATTTTTGTTATTTCTGTATTTTTGCTATCATAAATAATACTGTGAGAAATACGTTTGAACATACATCATTGCACGTTGTTGTGTGCCTTCCGGTCGATTCCGACTCATAGTGACCCTATAGGACAGAGTAGAACTGCCCCATAGAGTTTTCTAGGCTGTAAGTCTTCAAAGGAGCAGGTCGCCAGGTCTTTTCTCCCACAGACCCACTGGTTGGTTTGAACCGCTGACCTTGTGGTTGGTTAGCAGCCCAGCACTTAACCATTGTGCCACCAGTGCTCCTTACATTTTTGCGTACTGTCTGATTATTCTTAGATGTGGATAAATTCATAAACTTGAAATGTTGAGTCATTTTGGTAAGTCTTTTGATTCACATGCTATACTGCCCTTCAGGTATGTAGTACCAATTTACATGCACACTAGCAATGTGTAAGAGTATACATTGTGGTTTTAAATTGCATTTCTTTTATTCTGACTAAACCAAAACCCCACTGCCTTTTCCAAGGAGCGCCTGGTGGATTCGAACTGCCGACCTTTTGGTTAGCAGCCATAGCTCTTAACCACTGTGCCACCAGGGTCTCCAACTGCTGACTAGTGATGTTAAATATTCCTTCATAATTTTATTGGCCTTTTTTTCCTCTTATGGGGTCAGTTTCCCATTTTTCTATTAGAGTATTCATTTTTTTATATTAATTTGTGCCCTTCATAATTTTATTGGCCTTTTTTTTTCTCTTATGGGGCCAGTTTTCCATTTTTCTCTTAAGAGTATTCTTTTTTTATATTGCTTTGTGACAGACATATTATATATTAACAACATTAACTCTTCCTCTATCAAATGCAGTCATTTCTCCAAGTTTATCATTTCTCTTTTAATCTTACTTATAGCATTTGTGGGTGTATTTATTTTTCTATACTCAAGTATATCAATTTTTTGTTTTAAAGTTTCTGCCTTAGATGTTAAACTTAGAATTTAAGATGTTGAACTTCCCTCCATTGCCACCCTATTCTCAAAGTTATATAAATGCATATATGAATTAATGTATTATACCAGGTATTTTATCTCCAGAGTTATTTAGACCCCACTGTTTTGCTCCCAAAAAAGATTTTTACTCTATGTACTAATACAAGCATTTTAATCAAAATTATAGCCACAATGTTGATTGTCAAGAAAATGCTTCCAGAGTGGGTGCCATTAGGCTAATTTAATTCGTTGACCAATTTTCTGTACTCTGAAGTTACACTACTCCCATTTTTTTCATTTTCTTTTGTTGTTTTATTGAGGGTTTTTTTTTAATTGGGATTAATTTTTTTATGTAAATTTGTAACAAAGATTTGATTTCTTTGTAAGATGTTTTAGACCATATCAGATTCTAACAGCAGAGGCTTCTGCTATTGTAAATTTTCTTTTTCGTGTGTGTCATTATTCTTACCAAGTTCAAGTTTCCTGAGTCACATGTATTAAAAAGATGTGATTATCCCAGCAACTTTTTACCTGTTACAACTTCTACTTTATTTTTTAATTTTGTGTGTATTATTTCTACCAGTAATTTTCACTATGAATTAGATTTTTTTTAAAAACCGTGTTATAAATGAAACATGTTATTAATACCACACAAGAGAAGAGAGAGCAGGATTCCTTTGCCAGCCTAGCATGGTGGTTTAAAATATGCCCATTGAGTCTTTGAAATTCTTTTAAAAAATATGGGGCCTGATTCCCCACCCCTTGAGTGTAGGCTGGAATACAGGACTAAATTCTAAAGACTAGGACAAAAGCCTAAGGGACAGTGTCCATAACCTAGTACCTGGAGACTAGGTCATTAAAGCACTGTGGCTTCCTGTTCCCTCTCTTTCTTGGATCACTTGCTCCTGGGGAATCCTGCTGCCATGTTGTGAGGACACTCAAGTAGCCCATGGAGAGGCCCAGTTAGTGAACAACTGAGGATGCCTGCCAATAGCCATGTGAATGAACCATCTTGGAAGTGAGTCCTCCATTTAAACCTTCAGAAGGCTGCAGCCCAACCGATGGCCTTGTGAGAGGCTGAGCCACAGCTGTCTAGCTAAGCTGCTCCCCAATTCCTGACCCTTAGAAACTGTGTGAGATAGTTTTGGGTTAATTTGTGATGTATCAGTAGATAACTATTTAAGGAGATATGACAGTGAATTGGGACAGGAAGGGATCAGAGAAGGCTTCCTGTAGATGTCGCCTGGGTAGTGGTTTGCTCTCTATCGATAATAGGATAGCAAATGCTCTTGTCTGTGTTGCTCCTCCATCCTCCTCACCACACTCACTCCATCTAAACTCAAGTCTCTACCTTCTTGTCCTTATCCCTCATATCCTCCCCCATTCTCTCTCTCCCTCTTAATTTCTCTTCCAAGTCAGGCAGAATGGAGTTAATATAAACCATTTTGGATTTATGGTAAAAAGAAAACAGCTTCCATGATTAAATTACCAGTTGCTCCCAAGTCAGTTCCGACTCATGGTGACCCTGTGTGTGTCAGAGTGGAACCATGCTCAGGGTTTTCAATGGCTGATTTTTTGGAAGTAGTTTGCCAGGCCTTCCTTCTGAGGTACCTCTGGGTGGACTCGAACCTCCAGCCTTTCAGTTAGCACCTGAGCACATTAACCATTTGCACCATCCAGGGACTCCCATGATTAAATACCACTCCCCAAAATTCACTTTCATTGTACACAGTTATATCTGGTAGCTATCCTACTCTTCAACCCAATCCTGTAGCAGCCTGTTTACTAATTCTGTGCCCATTGTGGTGGGCACCTCAGGATTTCAAATCCTTGTTTGGAAAATAGCTATTTTATAGTTAAACTTTAGAGACAATTTAAAATTAACTATGCTGTAAAAAATCGTGATCTTAAATAGTCAAATTAGATACCTGGTTTTCATTGATGAATAGAAGGAAGAGAATGGATCTACAAAACCCTAAATGTCTTTTGCCAAGAGGAAAATTTGATGACAGAGATAGAATGAACAGCTTTTCAGAAAGTTTGCATTTGATGTCGTGAAATTGCTTACACAATTGTTCATTCAACTTTGGACTTGCATAATATTTATAAAAGACAGGATGTGTTTGTACTTTATATAATAATTAGATTATCAATTTGTTTATTTACTCCTGTTACAAAGAAAGCATTTGAATTTCTTCTACTTTTTAAAATAGATCTCTTGGCAACCAGTCTGTAGGGTCCATCAGCGATAACATGTTTTGTGTCTTGAGGTAACTTCTTCCGTTCAATAAAGTGTGTCAGACACTTCTACCTGAATATCTAAATGCATACTATATCAGTTTATGGAATAATTATATGTGATAAAGCAATAAAACCTCAAAATATTATGTGTTATAAACCCGTTGCTGTTGAGTCAATTCCAACTCATAGAAACCCTACAGGATAGAGTAGAACTGCCGCATAAGGTTTCCAAGGAATGGCTGGTGGATTCGAACTGCCAACCTTTTGGTTAGCTGCTGTAGCTCTTAATCACTGCGCCACCAGGGCTCCATTATGTGTCATAGTAGGACATTATTATAGCATAACTACACAGAGCTGTATCTTTTGAAGCATAATAATTACAGTAAAAGTTTGGAATAATACTTAGATTATAAGTTGTGTACAGGTGTAACACCCACCCCCAGACAGAATGAAAAGCAAAAAAAAAAACCAAACCTATTGCCACTGAGTTGATTCCAGCTCATAGCGACTCTATAGGACAGAGTAGAACTGCCCCATAGGGTTTCCAAGGCTGTAAATCTTTAGTTAGGGAAGGAGACTGCCACATCTTTCTCCCTCGGAGCAGCTGGTGGGTTCCAACCACTGACCTTTCAGTTAGCGGCCAAGTGCTTTCAGTTAGCGACCAGTGCGCCACCCGGACTCCTTCCAAACAGAATACCAACATTAAAAAGGAGTATCACTACCTGTCTTAGTCATCTTGTGCTGCTCCAACAGAAATACCACAAGTGGATGGTTTTAACAAAGAGAAGCTTATTCTCTCACAGTCCAGTAGACTACAAGTCCAAATTCAGGGCATCACCTCCACGAGAAGGCTTTCTCTCTCTGTTGGCTCTGGAGAAAGGTCCTTGTGATGCATCAGTCTTCCCTTGGTCTGGGAACATCTCAGCGTGGGAACCTCATGTCCAAAAGACGCGCTCTGCTCCCGGCACTGCTTTCTTGGTGGTGTGAGGTTCGCCTATGTCTCTGCTCGCTTCTGTCTTTTATATCCCAAGAGAGATTACATTAAGACAGTATCTAATCTTGTCAACCTCATCAGTATAACCTCATCACAGTGACAGAATTTACAACACATAAGGAGATCACATATAACCTCATCATAGTGATAGAGTTTACAACATAAGGAAATCACATCAGGTTATACAGTGATACCGTATTGGGAATCATGACCTAGCCAAGTTGCTACACACATTTTTTGGGGGACACAATTCAATCCATAACATGACCTTAGTTTTAAATCTTCTAATGACGATTAGAACCTGCACCCAGTTAAAAAAATAAATCTGTTCCACTCAGCATTGCTCCAGCTGATGAAATGCTGTGAAAAACAGTTGTAATTCAGAGGACTGTATTGTGTTGCGTTAGGCATTCCAAGTGGACTGAAGAAAACAATGAAGGGGACAGTCTTGCCCAGCAGAAAGATGACCTCAGAGGCCTTGTCCATCCCTGAGTTGTACAACACTTCAGTGGTTAAAGTTTCATGGAACTTAGAAACATTTTTTTGTTGTTACATAATGTTTTTTTAAAATATATCTATTATTATAGTTAATTAGAACAATGTTAAGTGATTTTTTACATAGTGTTGTAAAACTGATTCAGTAGGATCCCAGGTACCTTTTCTTAGGGAATCCTCTAAAAGAAAACAAACTACCACACTCTTTTTTTCCATGTAAATATCTTAGTTCTTGCTCCATTCCAAGTGGAACTCAGCTTTGTTATGTAACAAATGTTTGCCAAGAGTATGATTGGTTTTTAATCAAAGGTCTTCTTGAAACATCTACTTTCCTAATTGCATCCTTTCCCAAAACTTTTTAAAATAAAAAGTGAGAACACAGCTTATGAAGGAAGAAAGTCAGGCTCTCTATAAAATGTGTTGTTTGTTTTCCTTTCTGAGTGTGTTTTTCAGAATTTGCAAAAAAAATAATCCTTTGACACAAAGTTGTATGATGAATAAAGTGTTCCCGCCAAGTTATAAATTTCAGCAAATGGAGGCTTAAATGGCAAGTGTTGGACAGGACAGTGCCCTTACTACGGCACAACTTCTCTGCACTAACAAGGAAGCATTCATGAGTCTGGTCAACCACTTAATGCTGGAGTCTGTCACCAGCTAAACATAACGTTGCTAGAGCTGTTAGTGAAGTTTATCAGGAAAACTCAAAGTCATGGAAAGAAAACCATAAAAAATATACCTGGCATCTTCCTATGGGTTGGACTTCTTTTAGACCAAATATTATTTTGGCATATATATTGCATTAGGTAATAATGTGCTTTTACAGTTTAACAAAACTAATAACTTCAGCATATAACACAACCAATTTTTTAGTTTGTTTTCTTTAATATTTTGTCGTAAAGCATATGATACCAGCTCCCAACTAGAAAAATCAAATAACCATTAGCAACCAGATTTGCTGTTTAAATTTGATATAATCCACTTTAAAAAAATTCTTATAGTAATTATAACGGAACTGTTTATAGACCAGCTCCTCCTTTGTGGTTACACTCTTATTTTAGGGCCTAATTAGAGAAGATTTCCCTTTGATACTTTCTCTGTTGGATTTCTAGGAATGTGTTACACAAAATGTTCAGCAGTTCTCAACATTTTTTATTCTCAAGTCCTCATGTTTAATTCCCCACATCATTTGTCTATTGAAATATCTGAAACAGAAGAAGCATATCCCAACAGCCTTTTTTAAATGTTTGAAAACAGACAAGGAAGACTACACAGCCATAAAAGGTTAACTCACTCTGTTTATGTCACTCTTTGGTCACCATTTTTTGGAGTTTTGTTGCCCTGAGTGAGTCTCTTGTGCTTCCTTCTCATTCCCCACTCCCACAGCACACCTTGTGGGACATGGAGACCCATGTGGTGTTAGGCAGTACAGTGAAGTGAAAGAATTACTACACTGAGGTGCCCTCAGGGTCTGTGAGTTCTGCTTCCAGCTCTGCACTAAACCACAAGGTGAGTCACTTAATTCTTTGGGATTCAGTTTCGCCATTCTGAAATAAGAGAAATATACACATCCATTGCCCTCAGGTTGATGCCAACTCATAGCTACCCTATAGGACACAGTAGAACTGCCCCCGAGGTTTTCCTAGGTTGAAATCTTTATGGACGAAGACTGCCGTATCTTTCTCCCATGAAGCGGCTGGTGGTTTCAAACCCCTGGCCTTTTGGTTAGCAGCTGAGCACATAACGGCTGTGCCACCAGGGCTCCTTGAAGAAGGTGTTGTTGTTAGGTGCAGTGGAGTCAGTTCCAGCTCATAGTGACGCCATGCACAACAGAAAGAAACGTTGCCCGGTCCTGCGCCATCTTCACAGTCGTTATATTTGAGCCCATTGTTGCAGCCCCTGTGACAGTCCATCTCCTTAAGGGTTTTCCTCTTTTTCATGATACCCTATTTTACCAAGCATGATGTCCTTCTCCAGGGACTGGTCCTTGCTGATAACATGTCCAAAGTAGGTGAGACAAAGTCTCACTATCCTCACTTCTAAGGAGCATTCTGGCTGTATGTTTTCCAAGGCAGATTTGTTCTTTCTTTTGATAGTCCATGGTATATTCAATATTCTTGGCCAGTGCCATAATTCAAAGGTGTCAATTCTTTAGTCTTCCATATTCATTGTCCAGCTTTCACATGCCTATGAGGTGATTGAAAATACCATGGCTTGTTTGGATCAGCAGGCGTACCTTAGTCCTCAAAGTGAAATCTTTGCTTTTTAACTCTTTAAAGAGGTCTTTTGGAGCAGATTTGCCCCATGCAATACATCATTTGATTTCTTTTTAAAAGAAATTTTTTTTTTTACTGTACTTTACATGAAGGTTTACAGAACAAATAGTTTCTCATTAAACAGCCAGTACACATACTGTTTTATGACATTGGTTAACAACCCCACAACATGTCAACACTTTCCCTTCTCGATCTTGGAGGACCTTTTTTTTGGTGAAAATATAAATAGCCAAAGTTATACCATTTCAAAAGTTTCTACATGTACAATTCAATAACATCAATTACATTCTTCCAGTTGTGCTGCTGTTCTCACTATTCTTTTCCAAATTATTCCATCACCATTATCTTCAACTCACTGGCCCCTAGGCTTCCCATCAAATCTTTTGAGTTGCTGTTGTCAGTTTGAGCTCACATACATAATTCTTTTTTTTTTTTTTGTACCTTAGATGAAGGTTTGCAGAACAAGTAGTTTCTCATTTAAACAGTTAGTACACATATTGTGCTTTGACAATGGTTAACAACCCTACGACATATCGACACTGTCTCTTCTCAACCTTGGGTTCCCTATCACCAGCTTTCCTGTCCCCTCCTGCCTTCTAGTCCTTGTCTCTGGACTGCTGTGCCTCATTAGTCCTATTTTGTTTTATGAGGCTGTCCAATCCCCGGCTGAATGGTGAACTTCAGAAGAGACATCACCACTGAGCTAAAAGGGTGTCCGGGGTCCTTACTCTAGGGGCTTCTCCAGTCTGTCAGGCCAGTAAATCTGGTCTTTTTTTTTTGTGAGTTAGAATTTTGTTCTACATCCCTTTCCAGCTCTGTCTGGGACCCTCTATTGTGATCCCGATCAGAGTAGTCAGTGGTGGTAGCTGGGCACCATCTGGCTGTACTGAACTCAGTCTGGTAGAGGCCGTGGTAGCTGTGGTCCAGTAGTCGTTTGGACTAATCTTTTCCTTGTATCTTGTTCTCTCCATTCTCCCTTGCTCCTGAAGGGTTGAGACCAGTGGAGTATCTTAGATGGCTGCTCACAGGCTTTTAAGACCCCCAGACGCAAGGTAGAATGTGGAATATTGTCTTTATAAACTGTTATGCCAATTGAGCTAGATGTTCCCTGAGACCGTGGTCCCCACAGCCCTCCACCCAGCAGTTCAGTCCCTCAGGGAGTTTGGAAGTGTCTGTGGAGCTTCCATAACCTTTCCTTGTACAAGTTGTGCTGTCTTCCCCAGTATTGTGTACTGTCTTACCCTTCACCAAAGTTACCACTTATCTATTGTCTATTGAGTACCCC
>NW_004443971.1:15722661-15732210 GCF_000243295.1 Trichechus manatus latirostris
GCCCTTCTATGACACTGTCCATTTCTGAAATCTTGTTGTTTATCTTTTGGATTTCTAATTGTTGTTTTTGTATGATTTCTACTTGTGAGTTTATTTTAGCATTTTGATCCTGTATTATTTTCTTGAATTCTTCCATTTTTTTGTCTGTATTTTCCATGAATTTGTCTACCTTTTACATGAATTTGTCTATTTTTTCCTCATTTTTGTCTGCCTTTCTCTTCAACTCTTGAGTAATTCTGAATATTAGAGATTTGAATTCCATAACAGTTAGGTTTAGTGCCTTTTCTTCTACTTGAAGGTTATCTGGTGTTTTATTTTGGACGCCTACTGGCACCATCCCGTCCTGTTTTTGTAAATGTTTTGGTGGTGTCTGCTGTCTTTGGGGCATTCAGTGATTATTTTCCTCGTTTATTGATTGTAGATTTATTTGTTTCATACTGCTTTTTTGTTTTATTTGGTTATATCTGAGCAGGCGGGCTGTGCGTTCTTTGTTGTTTGCTCATCTGTGGGCACGATAGTTTTCACCTCCTTCTCCAATGGGCAGGGTCAGTCACTCAGGTATGGTACAGCAGGGCAAGTCCAGCTAAAGGGAAGTTGCTGGGATGGGTTGCTTGTGGCACGTACCAGGACTGACAGTGTGGACTGGGAATCATTGCAGGGCAGATTCCAGTAGGCTGTGCCTGTGCTACTTGGGAGTGTGATGTTCAGCGCAAGGTGCAGGTAGGCAGGAAGGAGGGCGTAGATTGTGATATCTGGAGCTAAGATGGGTATGGGAAAGATGAGAGAGAAGAGACAGGAGCAGGAGCCAAAAACATTTACACACAAACAAAAAAGAGTGCTAAGGGAGCTTGCTATGGAGTGGAGAGATGAGAGACTGAGAAATGGGGAAAAACAAAAATGAAAAACAAAAAAAGAAAAAGGTAAAAGAAAAAAACGAATAAATTGAGAACTGGAAATGAAGAAAGACAAAAGAGAATAAGAGAGAGAAGAAAACAAAACAAAGAAACAAACAACAAAAAAAAAAAACAAGAAAAAAGAAATGCTCCCAGGGATGTCCCTGTGTGTCTCGCAGAGTAAGGGAGTAGCTTCCAAGCCACGCAGTACTGCCTGACTAGAAAAGAAAAAGAGAACAAACAAACAAATCAAAACAATAAATCAGAGCAAAGAAACAAAAAGCCCCAGGGGTCCCACCAGCCTGGCCGCACAGGCTGGGGAAGCATTTTCACAGTTGAGCAGTGTTTCACGGCCTTTTAGGAAGAAGCAAAGATGGCGCTCGGAGTCAGGTATTTGAGAGAAAGGAGGGGGAGGTGGTGAAAGGTAAGGAAGAAATTTAAAGAAGCAGAAAAAAGCAACACCGGCAGCCAACAAAAGGCACTCAGGGAGCCAGCCAGTGCGGGCGGGTGGAATCCAAGCAACAATGGGGTGAAGCTGCTGCTTCCCAGGCAAGAGACTGTGGCTGCAGGAAGCAGAGGAGGCTAAATGGGGGTGAAGAAGGGTGGGTGGTGGGAAAGCCTATATCTCTAGTTACCAGTTGTTCTGTCTCCTGTTGGAAGCTCTGTGAAGCTGCTTTCACATACCCCCGTTTGCTGATCTCCAATAGGAGTCCAAGATGGCGGATCCATGCTGCGGTAGTTGATAGGGGACCTCTGCATGTATCTCTCCTCGCTCTCTGTTTTCGGTCAGTTTCTTATTCCATTCAGTGCTTGGCTGAGTTCTTTATCTCTTCATTTGATGCTTAGGGTTTCAGGATTGACGTGTGACTCTGTTTGACTTAGTTTTTCTGATCTTTGCTGTGGAGAGATGGCGTGGTGCTTCTGACTATAGCACCATATTGCCCAGAAGTCTGTCATTTGATTTCTTGATTGCTGCTTCCACGGGCATTGATTGTGATTCAAGTAAAATGAAATCCTTGACAACTTCAGTCTTTTCTCTGTTTATCATGATGTTGCTTATTGGACCAGTTGTGAGAGTTTTTGTTTTCTTTACGTTAAGATGTAATCCATACTAAATGCTATAGTCTTTGATATACATCAGTAAGTGCTTCAGGTCCTCTTCACTTTCAGCAAACGAGGTTGTGTCATCTGCATATCACAAGTCATTAATGAGTCTTCCTCCAGTCGTGATGCCTCATTCTTCTTCATGTAGTCCACCTTCTCTGATTATTTGCTCAGCATACAGATTGAATAGATATGGTGAAAGGATACAACCCTGACACACACCTTTCCTGTATTTTAAAGCACACAGTATCCCCTTGTTCTTTTCAAAGACTACCTCTTGATCTATGTACAGGTTCTGCATGAACACAATTAAGTGTTCTGGAATTCCCAATCTTTGCAATGTTATCCATAATTTGTTATGATCCACTCAGTCGAATGCCTTTGCATAGTCATTAAAACACAGGTTAACATCTTTCTAGTATTCTCTGCTTTCAGCCAAGATCCCTCTGACACCAACAATGATATCCCTGATTCCATGTCCTCTTCTGAATCTGGCTTGAATTTCTGGCAGTTGTTGATATACTGCTGTAACCATTTTTGAGTTATCTTCAGCATTATTTTATTCGCGTGTGATGTTAATGATATTGTTTGATAATTTCCACATTTCATTGGATCACCTTTCTTTTTTAAAAAAAGAAGGCATTAGTAACCCTAAAATTCTATGGCCTAAATTAAATGAAATCACATTTGGCATCAAATTTGCCTTTTAAAATACTTTCTACATTAAGAATTATTCGCTCTAATTATTTTTCAGTTTACTCCTTTTATTGTTGGTCTTGTGCGCACATCCCTTTAAATTATTTTTCTTCCTCTCTGGTTCCTTTCTCCTCTCTATCCCTTCGTTCCACCACTCTTCTTCTCAATTATTCACCCGTTTTCACTAAATACCGCTCTGTCTCCACTCCTTTACCCTAGTGAAGTGATTTGAGAAAACATTGCTAGATTGTAAATGATTCTTTCATTTGTATAAGTAGAAAATGGTGCTATTAAATCACTATATCATGTAACGTTGTTACTCAAGTTCAAAATGTTAGAAAAATATTTCCAACATCATTCAATTCGAGGTAACTGTTGAATGATGTAACAATTTGAAGGTGTAAATCCGGTAGGGTTGGTTTTACTATATTTTAAATTTTTATATTTTGGAATATTTCAAGCTTACAGAAAGTTAAAGAAAATAATGTCATAAGTACTAACCACTGATCTTTGTCAAAGCTGAGTACTTTGCTATATTTGCCTCAACCTCTTTTAAATAAAATGTTACAGATGTAATGAAAACCTTGTTTGTACTTTTCCCCACCCATTCCCCACTCTACCCCACGTGTGCTGACTGTCTTCTATTTCATGTTTCTTTCCCTTTGCATTTTTATATTATTATGATGTATAATATATGTGTGTTTTTAAATTCTATATAAATGATATGATACTGTGTTGATAGTTTTAGCTCAAGCTCATTCATTTTGGTTGTTGTATAGCATTCTTTTATATGAATATACCACAATTTATTTACCTGTTTTCCTGTTGGTGAATATTTAGGTGGTTTCTAATTATTCATTATTACAGTACTAGAAAACACTTCCTTGTACATATTTTTTTGAGCACATGTGTGAGCGTTACTGAGGGTTATGAAGATGCACATCTTCAACTTAACTTCTAAATGATCTCAAAGGTGAGATCGCTTTGCTCCCATTTAAGCTCCCTCAGCAGTTTATGTGTTTCTCCTGTTGTACATCTATACCAACACTTGACATCATTCAGGCCTTTACATTTTTTTCCAGTCTGACAATGATTTTAAATGGTCACTTATTGTGGTTATAGTTTGCATTTCTCTAATTGCTAGTGACTTGACTTTTTTTTCATGTTAATTGGGTTTCTTTTTCTGTAACTTGCGTATTAATATCTTTTGCCCATTTTGCTTTTGAGTTGTCTTTATACTACATCGAATTTTACTTTGTGATGGTGAGGTAGGTATCTAATTTTATTTTTTTCCATATGGATAATTCATTTTTCCAGCACCAATTAATGAAGCGTTGATTCTTTCCCCTACTGATGGGTAATGTTGTGTAAAGTTTCCATGTATGAATGGTTCCATTTTGCAACACTTTCTTTGGTGATCTTATCTATTTTCCTATCCCTGCACCAGCATCACAATATTAATTATCATAGCTTTATAATAAGCTTAGTTATATGATAGGGCAAATTCCTTTACCTTTATCTTTTTCTTCAGAAGTATCTCTTCGTATAAATGTTAGAATCACTTGTCAAAACCCTGTAGAGATTTCGGTTGGAATTACAGTGAGTTCAGAGATTAATTGGGGAGAATGAACATCTTTACACAAGCTTTTATATATGTTTAATATTTTTCAGTTTTAAAAATTGTCTAATTTACTTATCACTTCTTTTCTACCCCCAAAATTATTTTAAAGTGTGTTTTTATTGTGAGCATTTTCAAACATAACCAGTGCGCCTCCGTATACCTATCACCCATAGTTAACAATTATCAAAATTTTGCTGTATTTGTAGACGTGTATTTTTAAATTTCCAAATGTATGGAGTTTTGCAGTTATCCTTTTGTTAGTGATGTCTAGCTTAATTGCATTATGTTGAGAAAGCATCATATGCATTGCATATTGATTCTTTAATATTGGTTGTGATTTTTATTGTGGCTTCCTGTGTGATCTATTTTGTAAATATTCCATGTGTGCTTGGAAAAGAGTAAAATTTCTCTACTTACTGGTTTTAAGGTTCTGTGTATGTCCATTGGATTAAGCTTGTTAATTGAGTTTTTTAAACTTCTGTGTCTTTTAATTTTGGTCTACTTTATCAATTACTAAGAGAGGAATATTAAAATCTCCCCCTATGATTTGTCCGTTTTTCCTTGTAATTTGGACAATTTTGATCTTGTATATTCTGAGCCTACGTTATTAGGTGCATACAAGATTAGAATTGTTATAGCATTCTATAAAATTGTATCTTTTTATCATTAGGAAGTTGCCTTCCTTATCCCTAATAATGTTTTTTGTTGGTTTGATTTGTTTGTTTGTGTGGGTTTTTTTTTTTTTTCCTTAATAGTGGAGTCTTCTTCTGGTTAGCATTTGTCAAGTATATCTTTTCTATCCTTTCCATCCGTATGTTTTCAACCTTTTTCTGTCCTTATATTTTAAGTTTCTTGCTTATTGATGAGATAAGTTGGTTGGCCTAGAAGCTCACTCCGTCCCCACATTTGGTAACCTAACAAGAAGCTAGCTCAGTAGGTCTGAATTAACTCCATGGAAGTACAGGCAGATACCGGCATCTCATTAGTACCAACTCCCCCTTTCTGATAAATCCATTTCCTCAATCAAGAAGCTCCCATTGTTTTATAGTCAGCTATATGTTCATTATCTCTCCTTCCAGCTTCCCTAGAAATATATAGAATGATAAAGAGGGAGTCCCTCTCTTCAAGTCCTTAAGTGACACATTTTGCAATGCCCCACCTAAACAGATTTCTCTTTGGGTTATGTGGATGGGAAGAGGTGGGAAGATCATGTGCCCTGTGTAGTTCTTTGCCTCTAAGTTTCCTCAATAAACAATACTTTAATTTTACATCACATGTAGCCAACACTTATAAAGAGTAGCAAGCTGGATTTTTGAGATCCCATCTGACAATCTATGTCTTTTAACTAGAGAGTTTATTACATTTACACTTAGATTTAGATTTATTTCTAGCATCTTATTTTGCACTTCCTATTTACTGTTTTTTTCCCTTTTACTTTTATATTTTATTTTGAATTGGTTGAGTTTACATTACTTCCTGTTCCCCCTCTACTGTTTTGAGGTATACATTCTACTTCTTTTATTTTAGTGGGTATAATTTAAAATTTCAGTAAACATACTTTACTTAACAAAGTTGAAGGGTAATCCATATCTCTATTAGCCTCTCAAGTATAGGCACCTTAGAATCCATCAACTGTGATTGCTTGCACTCATCTAATATGTTATTGCTATCCAGGTTTTCACTTTCACACTGTTTTATTCTCCCAAATTAGTTATCATTCTTATCATTGCTGTTTTTTGTTTTTTTTAAAAAATAAATCAGTGTTTCTTTAGACATATCCACTTGTTTACCAATGTCTTTGCTCACCATTCTTTTCTTGCATCTTACGTCTTCTTTGGCCTGAAGGGCATCCCTTAATAATAGCTTTTCTATGAAGTTCGGGGATTGATATGTTCTCTTCATTTTTGTCTGAAAAAAGAATATTTTCACCCTCACTCTCAAATAAGAGTTAACTGGACATAGAATTTTAGGTTGACTGTTATTTGCAGCAGTTTGAAAATATTCCATTGCATTGCAGTATCTATTGTTGCTTTTGAGAACTTCCTGTTGGTCTACTTGTTATCCTTGTGTATAATATCTTTTTTTCCTTTGATTGCTTTGAATATCTTTTCTTTGTCTATGATGTGCTACAGTTGCACTACTGTGTATCTATGTGGGTTTTTATTTAGCCTTCTTGGGACTCCTTGTAATACTCAAATCTGAGGACTCATGTCTTTCATTATTAGGTAGTAACAGTTCTCAGCCATTACCTCTTAATGTTAATGACAAGTTCAACAGCCTCATTATGTAATTCTCCTGAGTTATTGTGCATATCTTGTGTGGGGGGGGGGGCGGGTAGTAAGTGCATCCCTGTGTATAAAAGTGAGAACATTCATTTTCCTTTGGTGTAAAAGCTTTAATACTTGGTGCCTGAGCACTATGCTTGTAGTTTATGAGGTCTGTGAGAGGCAGGTTACCATGGTGGTGCCTGCTTTAACCTCAGAAGCAATAACATCCATGAAATCATAGTTTTATTGTGTTAGTTTTATTTTTTCCTAACACAAATTAAAATGATTATTAAGATGAAATCATTCATCTATGTGACCAAAAAAAACCAAACCCACTTTTGTTGAGTCGATTCCAACTCATAGCAATCCTGTAGGACACAGTAGAATTGCCCCATAGAGTTTCCAAGGCCATAAATCTTTATAGAAGCAAACTGCCACGTCTTTCTCCCGTGGAGTGGCTGGTGGGCTCGAATCGCCAACCTTTTGGATAGCAGCTGAGTGCTTAACCACTATACCACCAGGGCTCCTTATCCATGTGACAACTAATTAAAATCATCTCATGTCCTCTACATGCACCATACTTGTGAAACTCTAGTTTGAACTGAAGCACGACTCCCTTTTGAAGAAGGGCTAATGAGGTTTACCTGGGGGTAATAGGAGCCACCTGAACATATTTAAACTAGGGAGTAATATAATCAGACATTTCTTCTGGAAAGATCATGTCAGAGATATAGATCATATTAGAGAATGTAGTACGAGGGTATTGATTCTGAAAGCAGAAAGATGCATTTTGAAGCTCACAAGCGGCCATCTAAGATGCATCAATTGGTCCCAGCCACTTGGAGTAAAGGAGAACGAAGAACACCAAAGACAAGGAAAGTATTAGCCCAAGAGACAGAATAGGCCACATAAACCAGAGACTTCATCAGCGTGAGACCAGAAGAACTAGATGGTGCCCGGCTACCACCAATGAACGTCCTGACAGGAAACACAACAGAGGGTCCCTGATGGAGCAGTAGAACGATGGGATGCAGAACTCAAATTCTAGTAAGAAGACCAGACTTAATGGTCTGACTGAGACTGGAGACGCTCCAGAAAGCATGACCCCTGGACTCTCTATCAGCCCAGAACTAAAACAGTTTCCCTTCAGACAGGGATTGGACTGGACTGTGGGACATAAAGGGATACTCATGAAGAATGTGCCTCTTAGTCAAGTAGATACAAGACACCAAAGGGGCAGCTTCTGTCCAGAGGTGAGATGGGAAGGCAGAGAGAGTTAGGAGCTGGTTGAATGTTCATGGGGAATCAGGGGCAGAGGGGAGGAGTGTGCTGTCGCAGAATGGGGTGAGCAGTTAGGGTCTCATAACAATGTATGTAGAAAAAAAATTGTATGGGAGACTAACTTGAAATGTACACTTCATTTAATTACAACAATTAAAAAAAGTGTAAAAAAAAGATGCATTTTGAGGCAGGTGTAGTAGGGGTGCAGGGAAAAATGATGAGCACTTACATTAACTTTGACTGTTGTCAGGTATTGGAGATGGAGAGGAGAGAGGACATTTCTAGGGTAGAATTGATAAGACTTATCCACAATCGAATGGGGGGTGTGGTGAGGAAGAGGGCCTTTAAGGGTTAAAAAAAACCTGTTACTGTTGAGTCGATTCCAACTCATAGAGACCCTTTAGGACAGAGTAGAACGGCCCGCGTAGCGTTTCCAAGAATGGCTGGTGGATTCAAACTGCTGACCTTTTGGTTAGCAGCCAAGCTCTTAATCAGTGTGCCACCAGGGCTTCCTTTAAGGGTTAGATGGTTAGACAGTAGAGCCATTAACCAGTATTAGTGAACCTCATATGATAAGTCAGGGTTTTCTGTTTTTTTTTTTTTTTTTGTCCTGTTTTTGTCCCAAAGAAATACATCTGTAAACCTTTTTCTCAAAAAAGGACTATTTTAAGGAACTGATTTTATTGTTTCTCCAGCTAAGTTGTTATTTCCTCACAGTTCCATAGTTCATGATGAAGATGTTTTCAAAGTCTGTTGGTCTGTGGAGGGGGTGTGGTTCATATTTAAACAACTTGAAGCTTACATAATTTTATGGGGGTGAGGAGGGGGGCTTCTTTGAAAAACAATACAAAAATGACTTACTTAGTCAAAATGTCAAATTTTACAAAAACATTTGACCAGGTGCATACATTGCCTCTCCAAGGGCCGTAAAAGGATTCATACAAGTGAGTGCCCCTGAAGCCGAAGCTTATTAGCTTCATGGTAAATACATCTTTGCTGCTGGTAACTGAGGAGAAAGGAAGGTATTGCCTCTCTCATTCCAGATATCGTTCTGGAGAACTGTTTCCTGAAATAAACAAACACTGGACCCCGAGGAATGTTTAAATAGTTCTTTAAATAGTTCTTCATTGAAAGCCACTGATGATAAATCCATACCATACAGAATCAGAGGGTAAGAAAACAGGCATTGTGCTCTTGACCTATTTCCTGCAGCCTCTTTCAGTAAACAAGGCCAGAGAGCTTTACTTTTTAAGATGGTCAAGGTGTCCCCGGTTGGAGACTCCCTCTTTTCCCTTCTTTCTACAGCTCTTCTGTCCTTTAGCTTTTCCCTTTCCTATGTCTTCACCTCCCTCTAGTTTTCCAGAATGGCTGCTACTCCCTGAGAATTCAAGTCCACTCACGTGTTTAGTAAATTGCAGCCTTGACCTCAGCTCAGAGTCAAAGCCCTTCTCTCCTCTGTCTGAAAGAATCAACAAAACCAAAAGTTGGTTCTTTGAAAGAATCAACAAAGTCGACCAACCACTGGCCAGACTGACAAAAACAGGAGAGGACACAAATAACCCAAATAAGAAATGAAATGGGGGACATTACAACAGACCCAACCGAAATAAAAAGGATTATAACAGAATATTATGAAGAACTATACTCCAACAAATTTGAAACCCTAGAGGAAATGGATAAATTTCTA
>NW_004443971.1:15732310-15738461 GCF_000243295.1 Trichechus manatus latirostris
TGGAAGAGCATAGTCAGTGTCACTGAACTGTGCATGTAGAAATTTTTGAAATGGTGTATCTTTGGCTATGTATATTTTCACCAAAAAAAAAGGTCAAGAAGGGAGAGGGTTGACATGTTGTGGGGTTGTTAACCAATGTCATAAAACAATATGTGTACTATGTTTCATGAGAAACTATTTGTTCTGTAAGCCTTCACCTGAAGTACAATAAAAAAAAAAAATTGTTAACAGAAAAAAAAAAAAAAGATAATACCTCATGGCCAGATGAAGTTTTCTCTAGGAATAAAGGTTGGTTTAACATCTAGAAATCCATGTAATTCACCACACTGTCAGGACAATTCAACATTCATTCAGATGAAGCTATTAGAAAAGTAGGAATAAAATAAAACTCCTTTAATCTGATAAAGAGAATTTTATTTAAAGAACCAACAGCAAAAATACTTACATCAGAAATAAGACAAGGATGTTCATTATCATTACTTCTATTAAACATTTTAATGGAGGTCCTGGCCAATACAGTGAGATAAAAAAAGAAAAATGATATAAAGATTAGAAAGGAACAAATAAATCTGTCACTATTTGCAGATGGCATTATTTTGTATGTAGAAAATGTAGAAGAATCTACAGTTAATCTGTTAGAATTTAAAAGTGAATTAAGAAAAAATCAAATGCATATTTATCTTAATTGTATTTCTTTATAACAGCAACAAACAACTAGAAAATGAAATTTAAAAATATCTTTTACAGTAGTATCAAATGCCTAGGGGTAAATTCAACAAAAGATACATAAGACTTCTACCGGAAAAAATTAAAAGCATGAATGAGAGATACTAAAGAAGACATACATAAATGGAAAGGTATACCATATGGTAGATGACTGAAGTACCAGCCTCCAGTTGGTTTGTACATCTCAAATTCCATGCCCTTGGAGTTCTCCCTCACACTGATACTGAGCTTGGCCTGTGACCTGCTTTGTCCACTAAAATAATAGCAAACTTGATGTAAGTAGAAAGTTACTGCTTTTGGGAACCCTGCAGCCCCAGGAAGTGAACAGGTCTGGTCTAGCCTGTTGGCTGATGAAGAACATGTATCTCACTCATCTCTGTCAGCCCAACTGATACCCTGCCAAATGCCAGATATGTGAGTGAAGCCATCCTTGATTATCTGCCAGCCCAAGTGTCACAGGTATGTGAGTTAGTCCAGCAGAGTTCAGCTGAGCTGTCCAAGATCAGAAGAGCCATCCAACTGCCCCTACAGAATCTTGAGCTAAATAAATGGTTGCTGTTATAAACCACTAATATTTGGGGTGGTTTGTTACACAGCAAAAGCTAACCGATACATGCCATGTTCATGGATTGGAATTCTCAAAAGTGTAAAAATATCATTTATCTATAATTACTCTATTAATCTATAATTTCAGTGCAAACCCAATCAAAGCCCCAGGTTTCTTTGGGTATGAGGATTGACAAATTGATTCTAATATCTATAGTATAAGTGGACAGGGCCAGGACAAATTAAGGCAATCTTAAAGAGTTAGAACAATGATGGCATGCTTGCACTATGGGATATTAAGACTTACAAAGCTATGGTAATTCACACAGTGTAATATCGGCACAAAAAAACAAATGGACCAATGGAACAGAATAGAGTACAAAAACAGATCCAACCATATATGGTCATTTGATTTCAACAAAAGTGATCCTAAAGAGCTGGATCAATTGATTATTTATTTGGAAAATATAAATTTTGACCTCCTTTTTGTATCACAGACAAAAAACAATTTTAGACGGATTATAGCTGTAAATGTGAAGGGTAAAACAATACAGGTTCATGATCTTGGGACTGGCAGTGGTTTCTTAAACAGAATATAAAATGTGCTAACAATAAAGGACTAAAATAACAAAGTACACTGAAATTAAGAATAAACTTCTATTGTCAAAAGACACCATTAAGAAAGTGAAAAGGCAAGCCACAGCGTAGGAGAAGAAGTTTGCCTGTCAAGGGGCTTATATCTAGGATATGTAAAGAACTGCTGTAAATCTATAAGAGAAAGGTAGATAGCCCAATAGATAAATGAACTAAAGAGAATGTTCAGATGGACAATAGACCTATGAAAAGTTGTGCAACATCATTAGTGATTAGAAATGCAAATTAAAGCCACAATGTGATTGTTCCACACTTACCAGAATGATTAAAATGAAAAAGATAATACAAAGTTTGGATAGAATGCAGACCAACTAGAACTCTCACACATAGTTGATGGTAATGTAAATTGATATATCCACTGTGGAAAATTATTTGGTAATAACTACTAAAGCTGAATATACACATACTCTATGATTCAGCAGTTTTACTCCTTGGTTTATATTCATCAGAAACATGTACAAAAGTTCTCCAAAAGATATATACTAGTATGTTCATAGCAACACTATGTAAAAACCAAAAACAACTCAAATGGCCATCAACAGTAGAATGGATAACTGTTTATACAATGAAATACCAGAGAGGAAGTTTCGGCAAACATTTTTTATAAAGGGCCAGGTAATAAATACTCTGGGTTTTATGGCCAAACAGTCTCTGTCACAACTTCTGAACTTTGCTGTTATAGTGAAAAGCAGCCGTAGACAATATGTAAATGAATGGACATGGTTATGTTCCAAGAAAACTTTATAAAAACAAGCAGTAGACTGGATTTGGCAATAATTTTCCCCCTGCTTTTTCAATGAAAATGAATTAATTTTTGCTATATGAAACAGCATGGATGAATCTCACAAACATAATGTTGAATTAAAAAAAGACAGATACAAAAGGGTATAGTCTATATAGTCCATTTATACAAAGTTCCCAAACAGGCAAAATTAATCGGTAGTGTTAAAAGTCAAGATATTGCCTACCATTGGTGGAGAGGTGGTGGTGGGCTAATGTCTAGGAAGAGGCTCAAGGGGGGGTCTTTCAGGGGACTGATAATATTCTGTTTCTTGATCAGGGGTTGGTTCTGTAGTTGGGTACATGTGCTAGTCTGAGTCCTCTAAGAAGCAGACACCAAGTCAGACTAAAAGTACAGAGATTTTATTAGGGGAACCGCTTGTGAGAAAAAGTGGGAGGGAGCCGAGAAAACTGGGAGAGTCATCAGGCTGAGATACAAGTCTAACCCGGAGTGAAGGAGAGAGGGAAGATATGTTGGGTGGAAACCTGTTAGATTACTCTGAAGATTGCTAAGGAAGATTCAGCAAGGCTGTTGCGAAGTCCAAGGAGCCCTGGTGGTGCAGTGGTTAAGCACTTGCCGCTAACCAAAAGGTTAGCGGTTGCTCTGAGGGAGAAGGATGGGGCTGTCTGCTCCCATAAAGGTTAAAAAACCAAACCCATTGCTGTCAAATCAGTGTGGACTCAGAGCACCCCTGTAGGACAGAGTAGAACTGCCCCATAGGGTTTCCAAGGCTGTAATCTTTAAGTAAGCAGACTGCCACATCTTTCTCCCACAGAGCAGCTGGTGGGTTCCAACCGACTTTTTAGTTAGCCAAGCGCTTAACTACTGCATCATCAGGGCTCCTTTCGTAAAGATTACAGACATGGAAACACTATGGGGCAGTTCTCTGTACTGTAGTGGCGCTATGAGTGCAAATCAACTCCACAAAAAGAAATGAACAAACCCTTTGCCATAGTTGCAAAGAAATATTTAGGGTTTAGTTAACTATTAATGTTGTGTAAAATTTAAGATTTTAGACTGGATCCTAATATCCTGTATGTTCTATTTATGTAAATAATATTTTGTAAAAATCGCTTTGAAATAACTTTTAATATATATATGATGACAAGTCCTTAATTTTTCCCCTAAACATTAAAAAAGTTAAAAAGAAATATGTTGGTGAGGTTGAATATTGGTGCATGGAAGGCAACAAAACATAAATTTCCTGGCAAATAAAGTTTTATAATATCTGTGCTAAAAAGCAAATATCAGTAGTAATTTCAATAAGTATCAAAGGGAGACAACAACTGGTACAACAACAGACACATAGACCAATGGAACAGAATTGAGAACCCAGATGTAAATCTGTCCATCTACAGGCAGCTAATATTTGACAAAGGGCCGAAGTCAGTTAAATGGGGAAAAGATAGTCTCTTTATCAAATGGTGCTGGCATAACTAGATGTCCATCTGTAAAAAAATGAAACATGATCCATATCTCACACCATATACAAAAACTAACTCAAAATGGATCAAAGACCTAAATATAAAACCTAAAATGATAAAGATCATGGAAGACAAAATAGGGACAATGCTTGAGGCCCCAGTACATGGCATAAATACAATACAAACCATAACTAATAATGCACAAACACTAGAAGAGAAACTAGATAAATGGATGCTCCTAAAAATTAAACACTATGCTTACAAAAAGACTTCACCAAAAGAGTAAAACAAGAACCTACAGACTAGGAAAAAAATTTTGGCTATGACATATTGGACAAGGGTCTAATCTCTAAAATCTGCAAAATACTTCAACACCTCAACAACAAAAAGACAAATAAT
Source organism: Trichechus manatus latirostris (assembly GCF_000243295.1). NCBI lineage: Eukaryota > Metazoa > Chordata > Mammalia > Sirenia > Trichechidae > Trichechus > Trichechus manatus. Next base: position 15,736,841 of record NW_004443971.1, read on the forward strand.
CCAATTAAAAAATGGGCAAAGGAAATGAACAGACACTTCACCAAAAAAGACATTCAGGTGGCTAACAGACACATGAGACCATTAGCCGTTACAGAAATGCAGATCAAAACTACAATGAGATACCATCTCACCCCAACAATACTGGCACTAATTAAAAGAAACAGAAAATAATAAATGTTGGAGAGGTTTCAGGAAGATTGGAATCCTTATGCACTGCCTGGTGGGAATGTAAAACAGTACAACCACTATGGAAAACAACATGGTGCCTTCTTAAAATGCTAGAAATAGACGGGGAAAAAATTTTTGGCTACTACGAATCCGACAAAGGTCTAATCTCTGAAATCTACAGGAAACTCCAACACCTCTACAACAAAAAGACAAATAGTCCAATTAAAAAATGGGCAAACAAAATGGACACTTTACCAGAGAAGACATTCAAGCGGCTAACGGACACATGAGGAAATGCTTGTGATCACTAGGCATTAGAGAAATGTAAATCAAAACCGCAATGAGATACCATCTCACCCTGGCATTACTGGCACGAATCAAAAAAACAGAAAATAACAAATGTTGGGGAGGCTGCGGGGAGATTGGAACTCTGATGCACTGCTGGTGGTAATGCAAAATGGTATAACCATTTTGGAAAATGATATGGCGCTTCCTTAAAAAGCTACAAATAGAAATACCATATGATCCAGCAATCCTAGTCACGGAATATATACTAGAGAAAAAAGAGCCATCATGCAAATAGACATTTGCACACCCATGTTCATTGCAGCGTTGTTCACAATAGCAAAGGGATGGAAACAACCTAGATGCCCATCAACAGATGAGTGGATAAACCAACTATGGTACATGCACACAGTGGAGTACTATGCAATGATAAAGAACAATGATGAATCTGTGAAGCATCTCACACCATGGATGAATCTGGAGGGCCTTATGCTGAGGGAAATAAGTTAATCACAAAAGGACAAATATTGTATGAGACAACTATTATAAAAACTCAAGAAAAGGTTTACACATAGAAAGAAACAATCTTCGATTGTTACGAGGGATGGGGGGGTACTAAATAGACAATAGATAAGTGGTAACTTTGATGAAGGGTAAGACAGTACATGATACTGGGGAAACCAGCACAACTTGTTCAGGCCAAGGTCACGGAAGCTCCATGGACAGATCCGAACTCCCTGAGGGACCGAACTACTGGGCTGAGGGCTGTGGGAACCATGGTCTCAGGTAACATTTAGCTCAATTGGCATAACATAGTTTATAAAGAAAATGTTCTACATTCTACGTGTGTGAGTAGCATCTGGGGTCTTAAGAGTCTGTGAACTGCCATCTGAAGTACTCCACTGGTCTCACCCCTTCAGGAGCAAGGGAGAATGAAGAAAACTAAAAACACAGAGGAAAGATTAGTCCAAAGGACTAATGGACCACAACTTCCACGGTCTCCACCAGACTGAGTCCAGTACAACTAGATGGTGGTGGGCTACCACCACTGACTGCTCTGACAGGGATCACAATAGAGGGTCCTGGACAGAGCTGGAGAAAAATGTAGAACAAAATTCTAACTCACAAAAAAGACCAGACTTACTGGCCTGACAGAGACTGGAGAAAC
>NW_004443971.1:15738561-15771267 GCF_000243295.1 Trichechus manatus latirostris
AAAAAAGCTAGAATAGAAATACCATATGATCCAGCAATCCCATGCCTAGGAATATATCCTAGAGAAATAAGAGCTGTCACACCAGTAGACATATGCACACCCATATTCATCGCAGCAGTATTCACAATAGCAAAAAGATGGAAACAACCTAAGTGCCCATCAACAGATGAATGGATAAACCAATTAGGGTACATACACACAATGGAATACTACACAACTATAAAGAACAATAAGGAATCTGCGAAGTACCTCACAACATGAATGAATCTGGAGGGCATTATGCTGAGTGAAATAAGTCAATCACAAAAGGACATATTGTATGAGACAACTATTATAAAAACTCAAGGTTTATACACAGAAGAAAACATTATTTGATGTTTATGAGGGTGGGGAGGAAAACCACTAGATAGTAGACAAGTGTTAACTTTGGTGATGGCAAGACAACACATGATACAGGGGAGTCAGTACTACTTGACCAAGGCAGAGTCACAGAAGTTTCGTATGAGGGCTGTGGACTGTAGTCTCAGGGGATATCTAGGTCAACTGGTATAACATAGTTTGTAAAGAAAATGTTCTACATCCTACTTTGGTGAGTAGTGTCTGGGGTCTTAAAAGATTGCCAGCGGCTGTCTAAGGTACATCTATTGATCCCATCCTATCTGGAGTAAAGGAGAAAGAAGAAAACCAAAGACACAAGGAAAATATTAGTCCAAAGAACTAATGGACCACATGAACTACAGCCTCCACCAGCTTAAGCCCAGAAGAACTAAATGGTGCCCGGCTACCACACTGACCACTCTGACAGGGATCACAATAGAGAGTCCTGGATAGAGCAGGAGAAAGATGTAGAACAAAATTCAAATTCACAAAAAAAGACTAGACTTACTGGTCTGACAGAGACTGGAGGAGCCCCCGAGACTACAAACCCCGGACACTCTGCTTACTCAGAACAAAACTACTCCCAAAGCCCACTTTTCAAAGATTAAACAGGCCTATAAAACAAACAACACACACGAGGAACGTGTTTCTTAGTTCAGTCAAATATTAGAGACCAAATGAGAAACTCCTGCCCAAAAGCAAGACGAGAAGGCAGGAAGGGATAGGAAAACTTGACGAATGGACACAGGGACCCCAGAGTGGAAAGGGGGAGAGTGCTGTCACATTGTGGGGATTGCAACCAATGTCACAAAACAACGTGTATAAATTTTTGGATGAGAAACTAATGAGCTGTAAACTTTCACCTAAAGCACAATAAAATTAAAAGAAATATGACTAACTTCTGTAACAAAAAGAAAGGAAAGCCCCAATATAACACAAATTTACATGAAGTCTTAATAGCCCATGTAGATGCAACAAATATATTAGTAAAAATTGGAACAAAACAAGTAGTAAAATACAAATTTGAAGGAATTTTTCATACAGGTAGCTACATAAAGTGGAGCTTGTTGGTTTGGGGCCACCTAGCATATGTTTTCCCATGAGCTGGAATCAACTTCATGACAACTAAAAACAGCAGAGCCTAATTTCCCTTTGGATAATTACCTCTTTCATCTTTGGTACTGTAATCAGGGGCTTTCCCTGCCCTAACTAAAGAACGGGCACCATGGCCTAAGCTAGGCCTATAGCCACTGTGGCAGCTGTCAGAATGCACTTTGTCAAGCTCCAACTACAGGGAACATAAATGACCCCGGGTGCCAGCTGCTTCCCACTGAAATCCATGGCCACATTTGCACAGAGGTCACCATGCTTCCTGTGGGGTGCTTCTAGCCAATGACTGAGCACAGCAGGCCCATCCGAGAGATAGAAAATTCCTCTGTTGGTTGGCTTTAGCTTGAGAACTTCCACGGTCGTTGACAAACCTTCCTTGGACTGCATGGCAGTCTGGGATGCTTCCACTCTACTTTCCCTCCTCTTCACTTTGGGCCAGATTTGCATTATGATCTGACGACTTTCCCAGAATTCCCAGCACCCTCCCCATTTTCTCTCACATGCCTTTCTCTTAAAACAATGTTTGCATGTTACCTATCTTGGTGTCTGCTTCTCAGAGGACTCAGACTAACACAGTCATTATCACCCTGCCCCATACAAGTGTGAATCTCTGGGTTTTTTTGGTGTTGTTCTAAAAGAAAATTTATTGGATAAGGTGAGTTTAGTAAAATTATGCTGCCTGCCAATGTGTCTACTAAGGATCTTGGTTTTTTTTTTAAAATAATTTATTTTATTTTAGTTGTTATCGTTGAAAATATACACAGCAGAACATAAAAGCAATTGAACAATTTCTACATGTACTGTTTAGTGACGTTGATTACATTCTTCTAGTTGTACAACCATTCTCACCCTCCTTTTCCAAATTGTTCCTTCCCCATTAACATAAACTCACTACCCCCTAAGCTTCCTATCTAATCTTTTGAGTGGCTGTTGTCAATTTGATCCCATATATATAGTTCTTTAAAAGAGTATAATGCTAAAGGCAGACATTCTGTGCTAATTAAGCTAAATTATTGTTTGGTTTAGAGAAGATTTCAGGGGATATTTTTTGATTTAAGGTTTAAAGATTATTTTAGGGCAATAGCTTTGGGGGTTCATCCAGCCTCAGTGGCTCCAGAAAATATGAATTTCATGAGAATTTCAAATTTTCTTTCCCATCCTTCCTGCCCTCTTTTGATGAGAATTCTTCTGTAAGTTCTTTGATCAAAATATTCAGTGATGGTAGCCAGGAACCATCCAGTTCTGGTCTCATGGCAAAGGAGGCCATTGTTCATGGAGGCAGTTAGCCATGCATTCCATTTCCTCCGCTTATTTCCTGACTCTCCTTCTTCTTCTGTTGCTCCCGGTGAATAGAAATCGATTGTTGTGCCTTGGATGGTTGCTTGCAAGCTCTTAAGACCACCGGCACTAGGCAACAGCAAATATGAATCTCGGTCAGAGGCACCAAAAAACTAAAAGCAGAGTCTATGCCAGTCCAGTTACTACAAAGAGACCAGACAGTTCCTGCTAGGAGCCCACTCCTCTGGGTTCTGTCTGCTTCCTAGCCTTCAGTAACTGCCTTTGCAGCTGACTGGTTCCAAAGCTAGTTTTAAGCTTTTTTGTTGATTCTTGATTCTGTGAACTCCTAATAATCTTCCAGTAAACTCATTTTTACTGAGATTAGCCTAAGTCTGTTTCTGATGCTTGAAACCAAAGAACCCTAATTAACAGACTTCAGTACATGCAGACTAACAAATATCTTAGTAAAAATGGTCACAAAGCATATAGGAACATAATGCACTCGAAGATTCCTATGTTGTGATGTTCATTCATGTAACAAGTAGTTCACTGATGATTAGAATATAACAAGCAAAGAGGGAAACATTGAATGAATTTTAAGAGAAACTGGTATTTTTGTGCATATTGTAATAGTAAAATAAACAACATCTAAGAAGTAATAAAAGATTTTAATATTTTATCTTCCTAACCAAGAAAATCATTAACTCCAGTGGATTAAAAACTCTTTGTCACTGCTGATATCCAGAGGATTCTCTTTATCACTGGCCTTCACTGCACTAGAAACTGAGTCATCACTACCTTCAAACAATAAATCATCCTCAGCCCTGCTGTCTGGGTCATTGTGAATTCCACAGCCGCGCATCTTAGATGACACGTCTTATTCATGCCAGCCTGGGTATCTCAAAGCAGACAGGACTTCCTGCCCAGATCACCTCACATCCACACACCCCGGATAGCTCTAAGTCCAGCTTCCCTTCTTGTGCTTTCCACCCACGAAATGGGTCCTGCAATCAGCTGGTCAGGGTGGACCTAGCAGCTCTGAGAACCAGAATAAAAGTAGGAAGAGGCACAAGACCCCTCTCCCCAGACTTTCTGTCCATAACATGGGTACTTTGAATTCAGTATAATTTTGGGATACACTACCTCAGAGAAAAACGTATCTTATGTGTCAGCAAATATGATAGTAGAAAGAAGTAGGAGGTCCCCAACAAAAGTGTATAAGCAAATATAGATATTTAGAAATACATGTTGAATACATCTGAGTATTTTGTTACGTATTTAGAGTCCCATTCAACTCTGTAATAAATCCCATCAATTGACAATTGAATCCTTAGCCTGGCACATCACCAGGGCCCAAGTGAGTGAATATCATTGAATGCCTGAGGCATAAGAAGACATGACTTGACTGAGATCATGTAGTTAGTTAGAGACAAGCCAGGACTCCTGACTCCACATCGTGTGCATTTCTATCATATCACACAGCTTCATGAGGTCCGGGAGCAGGGACACAGCACAAGCACAAAGCCCTTTATGGAAGGGGATGAAGGCTCGCTTGAAGGGGCTACCTTTAAAAATAAATCCTTTAATCTTTTTTTCATTGAATATTTTCACTATATTTTTAAAAATCTCAGATTAAAACACTTGCTATGACAAAATATTTTTTATTGTACTTTAAATGAAGGTTTATAGAGTAAATTAGTTTCTCATTAAACAATTAATACACGTTGTTTTGTGACATTTGTTGCAAACCCCAGGACATGTCAACACTCTCCCCTTCTCGACCTTGGGTTCTCCCTTACTAACTTTCCTGTTCCCTCCTGCCTTCTTGTGCTTGCCTCTGGGCTGGTGTGCCCATTTAGTCTTGTTGTGTTTTATGGGCCTGTCTAATCTTTGGCTGAAGAGTGAACCTCAGGAGTGACTTCACTACTGAGATAAAAGGGTGTCTGGGGGCCATACTCTTGGGGTTTCTCCAGTCTCTGTGAGACCAGTAAGTCTGGCCTTTTTTTGTGAGTTAGAATTTTGTTCTATATTTTTCTCCAGCTCTGTCCAGGACCCTCTGTTGTGATCCCTGTCAGAGCAGTTGGTGGTGGTAGCTGGGCAGCATCTGGTTATACTGGACTCAGTCTGGTGGAGGCTGTGGTAGTTGTGGTCCATTAGTCCTTTGGACTAATATTTCCCTTGTATCTTTGATTTTCTTCATTCTCCCTTGCTCCAGATGGGGTGAGACCAGTGGAGTATCTTAGATGGCCGCTCACGGGCTTTTAAGATCCCAGACGCTACTCACCAAAGTAGAATGTAGAACATTTTCTTTATAGACTATGTTATGCCAGTTGAGCTAGATATTTCCTGAGACCATGGTCCCCACAGCCCTCAGCTCAGTAATTCGGTCCCTCAGGGAGTTTAGATGTGTCTGTGGAGCTTCCCTGACCTTGCCTTGTACAAGTTGTGCTGGTTTCCCCAGTATGGTGTACTGTCTTACCCTTTACCAAAGTTACCACTTATGTATTGTCTAGTTAGTGTTTTTCCCTTCCCTCCCTAATAACCATCAAAGATTGTTTCTTTTCTGTTTGTAAACCTTTTCATGAGTTTTTATAATAGTGGTCTCACGCAGTATTTGTCCTTTTGTGCTTGACTTATTTCACTCAGCATAATGCCCTGCAGATTCATCCATGTTGTGAGATGTTTTGCAGATTCATCATTGTTCTTTATTGTATGACAAAATATTTTTTCTGATTTCTTTACATAAAATCATTTACAAAGGTATAAACATTAAATCATATTTATTCATAAAATTGACAAATCATCATAACTGAAAGGAATAAAAGTGGCACTGTAGAAGAAAATCCAGAACGAGTTATTTCATTAGGCCTCCTGGTATATCAAAAACATATGAAAAGCAATTGTGTTCTTTGGACTTTTTGGTATATTAGCTCCCACTAACTATAATAATTGTTATATAAACAAACCAAATGGAAGAATCAATGTAGGTACATTATCCACGAGTATTGCTCACTGAGGGACAGTAGATTAAACTTTAGGCATCACTTGTACTAACAACGTCTCTGTCCCTCGGATTGCTGCAGTAGCCTCCTAACTGGTCTCTGCTTCCACCCTTGCTCTCTTGCAGTCTGTTAATACACCTTCCAAAGGAATCTTTCTAAATGTCTAAATCTGATCGCATCACTCCTTTTCCCAAACAATTCTGCATTTCATGCAGTTCAGAAGCCAAAGCTTTCTAAAGGCCTTAAAGGCCCTGTATGATCCACAACCCTTCTCCCCACTTTATTGCTCTGACTTTCTCTCCCAACTCTCTCCTTTTCACTCACTCACCTCCATCCATACTGTCTGTGCTCTTCCCTCAACACACCAGGCCTGTTCCTGATTTGGGCCTTTGCGCTGGCTGTTCTCTCTGACTGGACCACTCTTCCCTTAGATATCCACATGGCTAACCCCTTTTCCTTCCTCAAGTCTTTGTTCAAATGTCTCCTGTCAATGAGTACTCAAAATTGCAAGTTCCTCCTACCCTTGGCACACTCAATGACCTCTACCTGCTGTTTTTTTTTTTTTTCTATAGTACTTAACACCTTAAATGCTAGTCCCTGGTGGGGGTTGCGAACAATTAATGAGCTAGAAAGAAAGGTGCCTTGGAAGAAAGGCCTTGTGATCTATTTCCAAAAAATCAGTCATTGAAAACGCTATGGATCACACATATAGGGTCGCCATGAGTTGAAATTAACTCAACAGCAGCTGGTTTTGGTTGGTTATAGTTTATCTTCCTCCACTAGAATCTAAGCTCCACCTGTTTTGTTCATTGCTGTATCCCAATACTGTAGAACAGATCCTGACACAATAGGCACTCAATGAATGTTTGTTAAATGAATGAACAAGCAAAGATTCTATTAGTTGACTTCTCTGTGGTGCTTTAGAGCTCGCTAGACAATCTTGGTTATGCTTGGGAAGGTACTGTGTGAAGTGATAGCTGGTCTTGCCGCTCATGGGCCTGGGGTGCCCAGTCTGACTCACTGCAGTTGATGATGCTCAGCCATGGGCACTGGACAAAATGTCCTTCTGTCTGCCACTGCTTCTGGTGCCACTCCAGGCTCTGTAATCATAATCAGCTCACTCCATTGTGGATACACGGTTTGAGAGCCAGTTATTGCTTTTTGTCTGTGCTGTTAATCTTCTCTTGACCTCAGTCCTTGCCTACCAAGCTGCTTTCATTGAGCCACTGACTTGAGGCCCGCATTGCTCTTCACCTGTGCCCCAGACAGTTCTGTCCGCTCTTAATGCCTGACTCTGCCTCCCCAAGACCCCATCTGAGGTCAAAGCTCTCTACTACCAGGGAGGAAAGATCAGATGTTAAATATATTGCTCTAAATGTTCCAAACTAGCTCTAAACAGCCAAGGGGAAAATGAAGAGTTGGTTGATTTATCTGTGGAATAACAAAATTGAGATTCAGATGATGACAGTTAATCTAGACAATGCATTTTCTGGGCTTGTTTTCTTGAATCATCCAGATGATTAACATGGCAATTAAAACTCACCAGATAATCGCCATCATCTTTCACCTTTCTCTACATAGTGGTGGTTTTCAAGATAAAATATGACTATTTGCTTCTTTGGGGATCTAAATGTATCTTGTACTTAAACTGCTTTGTGCTAAAATAGGGCACAGTAAACTCCTTGTGACCAATCAAGAAAGGGTCAGAAAATGGAAATACAGTCTACTCATTCTAGTCTTCTGGAAGTGGTTGTGAAATGACTTCTCCTTGTTTTCTGGTGTGCACTGGGATATTTCAATTGGGACATAACTTTCAACCCTTAGTGTCTAAGGAGCCTTTGAATTAAGACTTTCTTTAGATTGTTTAAATCCTTGAAATGAATCATAATTGATTCATAGCTCAGCTGTTTTACTCCTAAAGGGCTAAAATCTTGATTTCTCAGTTGACAAGAGTATAAGAGAAAGTTGTTATTTGAGAAGTCAGTATCCTTTTAGATCAGTTATTTCTGTATCTCTGCAGAAATGATCTTGCAAAGGGTTAATGATATATAATCAGATTTACAGAGCAACACAGTTCACATCATCACATTTGATTCTGCTAATATGCTTACTGATTATGCAGAGGAAAAGATACTGTTGTTCCCATTTTAAAAATTAAGAAGGTGGTCCAAAGCCTTTTTAGAAACCTGGCCACACATCATTGGCAAAACAGGAAGTGAGCCCATACACTTGGTTCCCAGTTCCTTGAGATACACAGTCCCTGGCCCTGCCTCCCATGGATTGCCCCGCTGGCTTTTTCCTCATTTCCCAGCTCTCCCTCTGTGTTGAAATTCTTGATACATTCAGTCTGGAAATCTTTTTATTGGAAATACAGTCTAGTCATTCTAGTCTTCTGGAAGTGGTCGTGAAATGACTGATCCTTGTTCTCTGGTTTGCAGTGGGATATTTCAGAGTTGGGCGGGCCAAAAGATAACTTAAAGCCGATAAGTACTTTGGAGAGGGCCCCCAGATGTGGGAAAGCACTGTAGAAAAGGAAGTGGGCAAGTGCTGAATTGTCAGCAATAAAACCAACACACATTTACCTAGAATCTACTCCATGCTAAGTCTTGGGATATAATGAGACAATAAACAAACATTATATCTATTAAATATATACTGTGTATATCATAGGAGCCCTGGTGGCACAGTGGTTAAGCGCTCAGCTGTTAACTGAAAGGCCAGTGGTTTGAACTCACTAGTTGTTCCATGGGAGAAAGATGCAGCAGTCTGTTTCCATTAAGATTACAGCCTTGAAAATCCCATGGGGCAGTTCTGCTGTGTCCTACAGGGTCACTATGAGTCAGAATTGACTCAACGGCAATGGGGTTTGGTATACATATATTATATATATATAAATATACATAACCACCCTTGAGGAGCTTATAATGAGATGTTGGGTATAAACATGAAAGTAAATGACAACACAAAGTAGCAAGGCTATGTGTGTGGTGATCACATTTTTCAAATAAAAATTGGATTGTGTGGTCTGAATTTACTTACGGGGACATAATACTTTATTTCATTGCTGTCATGGATTGAATTGTGTCCCCCAAAAATGTCTGTTGGCTTGACTGGGCATGATTCCCAGTACTGTATGATTGTGTAATCTTACATGATTTCATTATGTGTTGTAAACTCTATCACTCTGATGAGGTTATATATGATTTCCTTATGTGTTGTAAACTCTGCTGAAGTTATACTGATGAGATTTACAAGATTAGATAGTGTCTTAATCCAATCTCTTTTGTGATATAAAAGAGAGAAGCGAGCAGAGACGCATGGGAATCTCACACCACCAAGAAAGCAGTGCTGGGAGCAGAGCATGTCCTTTAGACCTGAGGTTCCTGTGCTGAGATGCTCCTAGACCAAGGAAAGACTGATGCATCACAAGGACCTTCCTCCAGAGCTGACAGAGAGAGAAAGCCTTCTCCTGGAGCTGATGCCCTGAATTTGGACTTGTAACCTACTGGACTGTGAGAGAATAAACTTCTCTTTGTTAAAGCCATCCACTTGTAGTATTTCTGTTAGAGCAGCACTAGATGACTAAGACAGAATTTGGTACCAGGAGTGGGGTGCTGCTCTAACAGATACCTAAAATGTGGAAGCAGTTTTGAAATTGTGAATGGATAGAGGACCAGCAACAACAGAGAACCTGCAGCAGAAGAGAAGCAGCAGTGGCAGAGAACCAACAGCAGCAGAACCAGGAGACCAGCATGAGACAGAGCTGGAGCTGACCCACGGAAAGAGAGAGCTGAGTGCCTGTGCGCAGGAGGCTTCCTGGTGGAGTGGGATGGAGCTACTGAGCTTTGGAACACTTGCCTCAGCAGGTCAGATGGGGGCGTGAGGCCCAAGGGCTGAGAGGCCACAGGATGCAGAAGCTGAAGAGACAAGGAACACAAGAAGCCAAGCTGCCTCAGTCTCAAAAGGTAGGCCCACGACCTCAGGGGTTCCAAAGGGTGGAGCCATGGCCTCTGGTGTTTCTAAGGGTGGAGTTGTTACTCTGACTGACTACGAGAATGGTGTGCCTAAAGCCAAGGGAGCAGAGTTGCCATCCCAGTAGGCCTGGAAGGCGGAGCTGAAGCCCAGGGCCGAGGGGCTTCCACTCAGAATCTGGAGACTGTGGCCAATACCTAGAGTCTGGAGGGCAGGGCTATTGTGTAAATTGTCTCAGAGAACAGAAGATTATTTTCAAAACCTTGTGAGCTAATGTAATGTGTTCCGCTGACTTGCTTGGTGCCTGTTATCCCTTCTTCTCCTCCAGTTTCTCCCATTTGTAGTAGAAGTGTCTAGCTTGTGCCTGTTCTGCCATTGTACCTTTGGAAGCAGGTAACCTGTATTCTAGATTTCACAGATGAAGAAGAATTTTTGGATTTTGTACTTGGAGTTGATTTAAGACTTTTGCTGTGATATGATGAGATGAATATGTTTTGTATGTTGCAAGGACATGAATTTCTGGGGACCAAAGGGTGGAGTGTCATGGATTGAATCATGTCTCTCAAAAATGTCTGTCAGTTTGACTGGGCATGATTCCCAGTACTGTATGATTGTGTAATCTTACGTGATTTCCTTATGTATTGTGAACTCTATCACTATGATGAGGTTATATATGATTTCCTTATGTGTTGTAAACTCTATCACTATGATGAGGTTATACTGATGAGGTATACAAGATTAGATAGTGTCTTAATCTAATCTCTTTTGATATATAAAAGAGAGAAGCGAGCAGAGACACTTGGGAACCTCACACCACCAAGAAAGCAGTGCCTGGAGCAGAGTGTTTCCTTTGGACCTGAGGTTCCTGCACTGAGATGCTCCCAGACCAAGGAAAGACTGATGCATCACAAGGACCTTCCTCCAGAGCTGACAGAGAAAGAAAGCCTTCTGGGGCTGATGCCCTGAATTCGGGCTTGTAGCCTACTGGACTGTGAGAGAATAAACTTCTCTTTGTTAAAGCCATCCACTTGTGGTATTTCTGTTAGAGCAGCACTAGATGACTAAGACAATTGCCAATCAGAATATGGAATTCAGAGGAATGAGGAATTCCAGATAATCTGGGCTGGTTAGTTAGGCTTGATGGAGGAGACGGGCTTGAAGGGAAAGCCTTGAAAGAGCATTGGAGCCTAGACAAGCAGAAGGGAGGCAAGGAAGGCATTCCAGCAAAGGGGAGGAAATGACATGGGTGTGGGAAGTCACATGGAATGTTTGGTTGAAATGAAGGGAATAAGTACTTAGGAAATAAACTTGAAGAGTATGTAAGGACCAGGTAGTACAGGGCTTGAATGTAGATCCAGGAGATTGGCTTTTATAGGTATAACCTGGTTGGTGAATGGGCTGAACTTGGTTGAGTGCAGTTAGGAAACATATTTACCACCACTTCCTTCAAACACACTCTAAATAGGTTTTTTCTTCTCCATCCATTAAGTTACTTTTTGAGCAGTGCCTATAGTTTTCAGGGCTATTTTCGGGCTTTTTACTAAGTCTAAATAAACATTCCAGTCCCTCATCCAGTTTCTTGTCCTCAGCTCAGGCCAGACCCATGGTTTGGGAACCACCTGTGGGTGAGGGGTTCAATCTGTTCTTGCTCCACCTCCTTTCCACCACTGGTTTTGGCTTTTTTAGAGTTGGGGGCAATGGCGGAGAAGGGATTAGACGTAAAGAGGCAATGGACGTTTCTTATATCTGGTGATGTTTGTAGTTCTCTTTTGGTTACTTAATGCATGGCAGGTATCCAAATGCTGACTCTTTCACAGAACACATTAGTGAGATCTCTGGAACTCCCACTGGACAACACTGTTTCCTGGCCTTTCTTAGCTCCATGCTTTCACGGCAGTTCCTTCCCAGCTACTCTCCATGGTGTCCACTTGGTCCACCGGGAGCATTACATATCCCGACTCTGGAAATGGATGCAAGGGCAGACTGCTTGCCCTGCTCTCTTCTCTCCTTGTCCTGCCCTCATGGGCAACTCTAGCCAGGCTCCCCACCCTATGAATTCCCCAGGGGAGAATTTTTCAGTACACTTTGTTCCAAAAATGCTATAATGTTCCATTGTGGTAGCAAGACATCCAGCTTCCAGACAGAAAATGAGATACCAGCCTCCCCTCTTATAGATAATACCCTCTTTGTAAATGGGTCACTGGGACCCCTTCTTTTGGTTTGGAATAGGTGGGTAAGCACGCTCACATGAATTCTCTTACTTCTAAGAATCTCACTGATGATTCTTGTCTCCTCTAATAAAGATTGGAAATGGATGATGGTACTGATTATTGAAGGATCAGTTTGGTCACCTCTTAGTAAGTCTTGCATGAATGTATCTAATACCTCTTTTTAGAATATAGGGTGTTTGTTACCCACTGTCCACAGCTTTGAGGCTTTAGCTGAAATTTTGAGACAAGAAAATCCCATTCCATAGCCTCTAACATGGGAAATAGGAATCTGAGAAAGGGTAAGACATGAAGAAAGGGAACACAATTAAAAGCAAATTTTCTGCTTTATAATCTGCCTTGGGCTCTGGTGCCTGTGAAAACCATCTTAAATGATGACTTTGGCTTGTTGCCTTAGACTGTGGCGGCCTGAAATAAACTATAGCTAGTGCTCACAAATCCCAAATGATTGCAATTTTGTCTCTTTGTGTCATGGGTAACTTCGTATTTCTACCTCTTTCCAGCTTTGCATTAGAGATCATTATGCTTTATTTTTTTATCACTTGCTATCTAATGTCCTTTGAAATGAGCCTAAATAAATATTTATGCACCTAAATTTGGGTATTTCATTTCTCTTCTACATTATGTTCCTTAAATCCGTTTTAAGCCAATAATGCCCATGTACTGTCTCCAGACATTTAGCATATTCCTTTTTGTTGTGTGCTCACCAGGCAGATTGCGGTGTACATTTGAGGTAGCATGTGGAAAAACTTGGGTTTACTTTTCTTTTTTTTTTTAATTCTTCATTCCGTTTTTTAAAGATTACACCAGTAGCCCATGCTTCTAATAACAAGGGAAGTAATATGGTACAAACATATATAAAAGACAATGCTAATTATCTCTTCTCCCATTTCTGCCCCAATACCATCCCCTTCACTGCCACTCCCCTGAGGTAACCAATGTTAGTATTTTGTTAAACCCATTGCCGTTGAGTCGATTCCGACTCATAGTGACCCTATAGGACAGAGTAGAACTGCCCCATAGGGTTTCCAGGGAGAGGCTGGTGGATTTGAACTGCCAACCTTTTGGTTAAGAGCTATAACACTTAACCACTATGCCACCAGGGCTCCCAATATTTTATTAATACACATACAAATATATATATTCAGATATGTTGTTGCCAAAATACAATCATGCATCATACAGTTCTAGATTTTTCCAAAATTCAATACTGTCTGTGTCCCATTGTTCTTGTAAGTATCCTCAGTCCATCCATGCATCCCGACTTACTTTTTTCATATGACAGCTCATCATAGACATCACTGCAAGTTAGTAGATACAGAGCTATAGTGATATTTTTCTTATTTCTTTTTACCACCCCTCCCCCCCGACACACACACATTATTTTACATGGCAGAGTTCATTTCATATATGCTTAGTTCATTTTGTTTGGTCTTCCCATTTTCATTATTTCTTTATTAGCATCCTCTCCTCCCCTCTTCACTATTTTTCTCCTCTTCTGCCCCACCCTTTTTTCCTCTAAGGAACCTGTGTTAACAGTGTGATGCATATTTTCTCTGTATTTTTCTCCAGACTCATAATCTTATGTCGATCTAAAAATTATTGTTTGCTTTACACAAGTGAGATTGTATTATATACACTGCTCTTGTATCTCAGTTTTCTCATGCAATAATTGTTGTTAGTTGCTGTCCAGTTGGCTCTAACTCATGACCTTACATATAACAAAATGCAACATTGTCCAGTGCTGTGCCATCTTCATAATTGTTGGTATGTTTGAGACCATTGCTGTGGCTATTGTGTCAATCCATCTCACTGAGGGTTTTCCTCATTTCCACTGACCCTCTGCTTTACCAACATGATGTCCTTTTCTAGTGATTGGTCTTTCCTGATGATGTGCCCAAAGTAAGCAAGCTGAAGCCTCGCCTTCCTCACTTCTGCATGCAGTAATACCTCATGGAAATCCCTCTGTGTTGCCTGGCAGAATGTGAATGCCTTCTTCTTCATGATTGCATAAGATTACATAGTATGGATGCAATGTAATGTATTCACCCAGTCCCCTCTCAGTGGACATTCACTTTGTTTCCAGTCTTTTTCACTGTGAACAATGCTGCAATGGACATCATCAGACATATATCCTGATAGACTTTTATTTCTAGGAAATAGATTCCCAGAAGGATTGGGAAAACATTAGTGTAGTTTTATTTTAACAGATAATTGGCAGATTGCTTTCCAGAAGGCTTTATAGTTCCACCAGAAATATATAAGAGTAATTCGTTCCCTAAAATCCCAGCCAGAAATAGGTGTTATCATGCCTTCTAACTTTTTACAGTCCAATCAATATAAAGGATATTTCATTGTCTTTTTAATTTGCATTTCCCTGACCATGAGTGAGTCTGAGCATCTTCACATATGTTTCATGGCCATTTGGATTTGATCTTCTGTGAATGGCACATCCTCTGCTCATTTTTTTCCTTATGAATTTGTTAGAGTTCTTTGTATATAGTAGACATTAGCTCTTTTCCTGTCATAAACATTGTGAATATGTTTCTCTACTCCATCATTGGTTTGTTGAATTTATATTTGGTATAGGTTGCCATTAAAAACTTTTTGATTTTTAAATTGCCAGATATGTCGTTTTAAAAAATTATCGTCTGGGCTTCCCATCTTAGTTGAGAAGGCCTCTCTCTAAGTTTGTATGTTGTCACCCAGCTATTCCTGTAAGATTTTTATTGTTTTATAATTTGTATGATATGACATGGGATCTGACTTATATTTTTTTCCAGGTGTATAACCAGTCATGCCAGCACCATATGCCAATAAACTATTCTTTTCCTCTGAATGGAAATACCACTTTTGTTATATTTTCACGCATGTCCTGGGGTCTACTTCTGGACTCTGATGTGTTTCACTAACCCAGTTGTCTGGTCCCAGACCAATGCCATGGAGTTTTGGGTGCAGTGGCCTTGTGATTGCATTCTGATATCTCGTAAGGCAAGTTCCCCGTCACTTTTCTTTTCTTTAACATGCTTTTTATAATCTTGGGCTTTATTCTTCCATATGACCTTTAAGATATTTTCATCCAACATCTGTTTACCACCCAAAACATCCCCCGCCAAAAAAAACACCCATTGCTGTTGAGTCAATTCCAGCTCATAGCAACCCTATTGGGCAGAGTGGAAGTACCTCACAGGGCTTCCAAGGAGCGGCTGGTGGATGCAAACTGCCAACTTTCTGGTTAGTAGCTGAGCTTTTACATGGTAAATCTTTCCATGTGTTCAGATCTTGTTTTAAGTCCTTCAAGATGACTTTTACTTTTCTTCATGTATGCCCTGTGGCTTAAAAAAAAGAAAAGCTACATATCTTCAATAACGGATGTCGTTTATTACTTTCATTTTTAGTGCCCTCTGAAATACTGAAAAAATTCAGAAGTTATCTATTATTTTAATTGAATTTTTAATTGAGATAATGATAGATTAACATGTAGTTGTAAAAAATAATACAGAGAGATCCTGTGTACATGTTACTCTGTTTCCCCAATGGTAACATTGTGAAAAACTATAGAACAGTATCACAACCAGAATTATTGTCATTGTAAAATACACTAATTTTGCTCAGATTTCCAGTTTTAGTTATATCCATTTGTGTGTGTGTTTGTGGGTGTGTGTGTGTTTAGTTCTATACAATGTTATTTATATGTGTAGGTTTCTGTAGCCCTCATCATAGTCAAGACACTAAATAGGTCCATTATGATAAGGATCCTTCATGTTGCCCTTTTATAACCAAACCCACTTCCCTTGATCCCCATCTTCATCCCTAACCCCTGACAACCACTCATCTGCTCTCAATTTCTAAAAGTTTGTCATTTCAGAAATGTTATGTTAATGGGATTATGCAGCATGTCACCTTTTGGGGATTGGCTTTTTTCACTCAGCACAATTCCCTGGTGATTCATCCAAATGGTTGCATGTGTCAATAGTTCATTCATTTTTATTGCTGACTAGTATTCCATGGTATGTATGAACAATTTTTTGTTTAATCATTCACCTGTTGAAGGACATCTGGGCAGCTTCCAGTTTTTTGGCTATTAAGAATAAAGCTTGAGTATGCAAAATGGTACAACCATTTTAGAAAATGATATGATGCTTCCTTAAAAAGTTACAAATAGAAATACTATATGATCCAGTAATCCTACTCCTAGGAATATATCCTAGAGAAATAAGAGCCGTCACACGAATAGACATATGCATACCCATGTTCATTGCAGCATTGTTCACAATAGCAAAAAGATGGAAACAACCTAGGTTCCCATCAACAGATGAATGGATAAACTATGGTACATACACACAATGGAATACTACGCAACAATAAAGAACAATGATGAATCTGCGAAGCATCTTACAACATGCATGAATCTGGAGGACATTATGCTGAGTGAAATAAGTCAAGCACAAAAGGACAAATATTGTATGAGACCACTACTATAAAAACTCACAATAAGGTTTACGCACAAAAAGAAATAATCTTTGATGGTTATAAGGAAGAGGGTTTTGGGATGGAAAAACACTAAATAGACAATAGATAAGTGGTAACTTTGGTGAAGGGTAGGACAGTACACAATACTAGGGAAGCCAGCACAACTTGTCCAACGCAAGGTCATGGAAGCTCCATAGACACATCCAAACTCCCTGTGGAACCATATTACTGGGCTGAGGGCTGTGGGGACCATGGTCTCGGGGAACATCTAGCTCAATTGGCGTAACATAGTTTGTAAAGAAAATGTTCTACAGTCTACTTTGGTGAGTAGCATCTGGGATCTTAAAAGCTTGTGAACGGCCATCTAAGATACTCCACTGGTCACTCAATCTGGAGCAAGGGAGAGTGAAGAAAACCAAAGACACGAGGGAAAGATTAGTCCGAAGGACTAATGGACCACAACTACCACAGCCTCCACCAGACTGAGTCCAGTTCAGCTAGATGGTGCCTGGCTGCCACCACCGACTGTTCTGACGGTGATTTCAATACCTCTGTCCCAGACAGAGCTGGAGAAAATGTAGGACAAAATTCTAATTCACACACACACACACACACACACACACACACACACACACACACACACGCGCGCACGCATATAAACAGACTTAGTGGTCTGACAGACTGGAGAAACCCCGAGAGTATGGCCCCCAGACACCCTTATAACTCAGTAATGAAGTCACTCCTGAGGGTCACTCTTCAGCCAAAGATTAGACAGGCCCATAAAACAAAACGAGGCTAAATGGACACTCCAGCCCAGGGGCAAGGACCAGAAGGCAGGAGGGGACAGGAAAGCTGGTAATGGGGAACCCAAAGTCAAGAGAGGGAGAGTGTTGACATGTCGTGGGGTTGGCAACCCGTGTCACAAAACAATATGTGTATTAATCGTTTAATGAGAAACTGGTTTGCTATGTAAACCTTCATCTAAAGTACTATTAAAAAAAAAGAATTTTGCTGTGACTGGATGTAATTATTAAAAAAAAAACAAAAACAAACTCGTTGACGTCGAGTAGATTCTGTTCATAACAGCCCTATAGGACAGAGTAGAACTGCCCCATAGGGTTTCCAAGAAGTGACTGGTGGATTCAAACTGCCTACCTTTAGGTTAGCAGCCAAGTTCTTAACCACTTCACCACCAGGGATGTCATCATTAGGAATATTATTTTAGCTTTCAAGGTGAATGAGTGCTAATCTTGGTGATGTTACCCGTGAAAACAATAGAAGACACGGAGCCTGCCCTCAAGCATTCACAGTTATGAAGCAACATACCGATGAATGTTCAATTATATAAATTAAACAAATTAAGTAAGAATATATATGAAGAATATAAATGGGTAGTCGTAGAAGGCCATCCAGGAGGAGGTATTTGGGAACTGGAGATTTTCCGGGAGATTGGAACACTGCCATTTAAAAGTAGGAAGGGCAAGCTGGTTGATTCACTAAATAGGAGCATGGGGCTTCTGATTAGTACAATGCTCAGTAAGGAGTGAGTATTCTAGAAAATTTTTGACAACAAAAGATTGATTAACCTCTTTCTCCAGTGCCTTGGATGCCATAGATTCAACTCTTAACCAGCACTGACATCAGAAAACTGTTTCTTAATCAGGAGTCTTTGAGAACTGAACAGGTCAAGATGAAAAATGCAATTTAGAATGAATGATTGAAGCAATTAAAGTTACTGTAAGAAGGGCTTGGCTATAAAGTAGCAAGTTTGAACAATGATACTGTGCCAGAAACATTTCTATAATGCTTGCTCACTTTGAGAAAGAACATAAACTAAATTTTAAAATATTTTAGAGGAAAAACCAGTTATCAAATTTATTTTGAAACAACACTAAACTATGTTATTGGCAGTATTTCAATAGGTTAATTAAGAAACACAAAATTATATATTAAGAAACAGCATATTTTCGATTTGGAACGAAAGTATCTACAAATCAGTATACCTTAATTGAACAGTCATAAGCTTATTCAAAAGTTAAAGAGTTATTTATAGCTAATCATATGTCTTATTTCCTTGATGTTCTTAATCTTAATTAAATTCTTTTGAGCAAATCTGCTGCAAAACCAAACAAACAAACCCAGTGTCGTCGAGTCAATTCCAACTTATAGCGAACCTATAGGACAGAGAAGAACTACCCCATAGGGTTACCAAGGAATGACTAGTAGATTCGAATTGCCAGCCTTTTGGTTAGCATACCTCTTTAAAATGTTAATAAAGCAAAGCTGTCAGTTTGATGACTAAGGTGCACCTGACCCAAGCCATGGTCTTTTCAGTCACTTCACATCCATGTGAAAGCTGGACAATGAAAAAGGAAGACCAAAGAAGAATTGATGCGTTCAAAGAATTGGTGTTGGCAAGGAAGATTGAATGTACTGTAGACTACCAGAAGAAAGAACAAATCAGTCTTAGAAGAAATGCTCCTTACAAGTGAGGATGGTAAGACTTCGTCATGCTTACTTTGGACACATCATCAGGAAAGACCAGTCGCTAGAAAAGGACATCCTATTTGGTAAAGCAGAAGATCAACGAAAACAAAGGAAACCCTCCATGAGATAGATTGACACAACAGCCACAACAATGTATTCAAGCGTAGCAATGATTATGAGGATGGCGCAGGAACAGGCAGTGTTTCATTCTGTTCTACAGAGGCTCAGTATGAGTTGGAACCAACTCAACGGCACCCAACAACAACAACATCAACAACATTTCTTTAATAAAAATATGTTGTTGTTTGACCCCTAAGATCACCTTGTAGCTAAATAACAGATTGGCTCACAAAATAATGAATATCACCAATAAGTACTGTACTCCTTTTAAAAATCAGTTACATGAGACCAAACGGTCAACAATTACTTCAAAACAAAGATGAGAATGTAAGGAGGCAGGGAAACTAGATTAATGGAAGTAGAACAACCAGAACGGAAATAGAATGTTCACACGTTGTGAAGAACTTAACAAATGTCACTGAACAATTTGTGTAGAGATCATTGAATGGGAACATAAACTGCTGCGTAAACCTTTACCAAAAACACAATAAAATATTATTAAAAAAAAAATAAAGCTGCTACAAACATTCATGTACAGGTTTTTGTGTGAACATAAGTTTTCATTTCTTTGGGATATAGATGCCCAAGAGTACAGTTGTCGGGTTGTATGGTAATTTCATGTTTAGTATTATATAAAATTGCAAAACTATTTTCCAAAGTGGCTGTACCAGTTTACATTTCCACCAGCAATGTATGAGTCATTTTCTTTCTTCTCATCCTCACCAGCATTTGGTGTTGTCACTGTTTTTTATTTTAGCCATACTGCTAGGTGTGTGGCGATATCTCATTGCAGTTTTAGTTTGCATTTCCCTGAAAGCTAATGATGTTGAAAATCTTTTTTGATGGTTATTTCCCATCTGTAGATCCTCTTTAGTGAAACATTTGTTCCTGTCGTTGCCCATTTTCTAATTGATGTGTTTGTTTGGATAGTTCAGATAGTTCTCTATATATTCTAGGTGCGAATTTTTTTCACGTAAGTGGTTTGGAACAGTTTTCTCCCAGTCTGTAGCTTATCTTTTCATTCTTTTCACACAGGCTTTTGCAGAACAAAAGTTTTTAATATTGAGGATGTCCGATTTATTAATTTTTCCTTTTGTGGTTCATGCTTTTGGTATCAGGTGTAAGAACTCTTGGCCTAGCCCTAAATCCCAAAGATTTTCTTTTCTAAAAGTTTTATAGTCTTACATTTAAATCTGACATCCATTTTGAAGTAATTTTTGCATGATGTGTAAAATTCAGGTCAAGACTCTTGTTTTGCCTATGGAAGGTGTCCATTTGCGCAACACCATCTGCTGAAAAGGCTATCCTTCCTCTACCTCCACTGAATTGCTTTTGCATCTTTGTCACAAATCAGTAGAGCATATTTGTGTGGGTCTATTTCTAGGTTCTATATTCTGTATGTTGGCCTATGTATCTACCACTATACCAGTACCACACTCTTCTTGATTATTGTAGCTATTTAGTGGGCCTTACTATCAGATACAGTGATTCCTCCCATTTTATTCTCCTTTGTCAGGAATTGTTTAAGCTATTTTAGGGCCTGCTCCTTTCCGTATACTCTTTAGAATACACTTTAATATGTCTACAAAAAAAACCTTGCTGGGATTTTGATAGGAATTGCAGTAAACCTATAGATCAATTTGGGAAGAATTGACATCTTTACTATGTTTAGTCTGTGGTGCAATGGATTGCTTTTATATAGCATTTCTTGCCAAGGTCTTGTAACTCCCACCAAATGACTGGGTGGAACTATGCAAATGAGGTGCTTGTAGCCCACCAAGGGAATTGGATAGCTTGCTAATAATGCAAATAAGATGCATGGCACCCCTGTGGGCGTGGGACCATGCAAGTAAGGTGTATGGAAACCTAATCAGGGGATTGGTCAGTTTTGCCAACCTGCTAGGCTTAAAAAAGAAGGCCAATCCCAGAGCGAGGGGGGTACCTCGCTACCACCAAGAAAGAAGAGCTAGGAGTGGAGCATGTCCTTTGGACACAGGATCTCCGCACTGATAATCTCCTAAACCCAGGAGACAGAGGCAGAGCTGCAACACAGGAGACAGCAAGAGACTGTGAGAAGCAGCAACAGAGAAACTGTGACAGCAGGGGCAGTGGAACCAGGAGACTGGCAGGGATGGCACAGAGGGCTTTCCGGCCCACAGAGCTAGAGAGCTGAGCACCTTCAGGCCAAGTTTTACTGGCAAAGTAGGGTGCCTCTGGGTAGTTATCAATGGAGCTTTGTAACACTTGCCCAAGCAGGGCAGAGGCTGGGCCGGCCCAAGAGGCCCCAGTTGCCAAGGGGCCAAAGGGCCAAGCACTGAGAGGCCAAGGGCCAGGGAGAAGCTTGCCTGTGGGCATGGCCATGAAGCTGTCCTGACTGAAGAACTGTATCCTGAGTCATTCCTGATCCTGAATTGTAACCTGTTACTTTCCTAATAAATCCCGTAATCATGATCTGTGTGGCCATTGCAACCAATTATTGAACCTTGGAAACTCTATGGGGCGGTTCTACTCTGTCCTGTAGGGTCGCTGTAGTTGGAATCAACTCAACTGGCAAAGAAACATAGAAGGCACACGTTATTTGCATAAAAATATGGTATATACCAAAGTGTTTCATTTTCTTTGGAGAGTTGTAAATAGTATTGCATTTTTAATTTCACTTTCCACATATTCATTGTTAGTATGTAGAAATGCAATTAATTTTTGTGTGTGGATCTTATATCCTGTGACCTTGTTGAACTCACTTATTTATTCTAAGAGTTTTTGTAGAGTCCTTGGGATTTCTATGTAGACAATCATGTCATCTGCAAAAAGGTATAGTTTTATATCTTCTTTTCCACTTCATATGCCTTTTATTTCTTTTTCTTGCTCTATAGCAGTGGTTAGACCTTCCAGTACTACGTCAAATAATAGTGGTGAGAGTAGACATTCTTGCCTTGTTCCCACACTTAGAGGGAAAGCGTTTAGTATTTCATAATTAAGTATCATGTTAACTGTAGGGTTTTTTCTTTTTTTGTAGATGCTCTTTATCAAGTTGAGAAAATTCACTTCTATTCCTGGCTAGGAGCCCTGGTGGTGCAATGGTTAAGCGCTCGGCTGCTAGCTGAAAGGTCAGTGGTCCAAACCTACTAGTGGCTCCACAGGAGAAAAGACCTGGTGATCTGCTCCTGTAAAGATTACAGCCTAGGGGAAGGATCTTGATCAAAAGGGGAAAAATGCAGAACAGAATTTCAATTTCCCATGGAATCCAGACTTTCTGAAGCCATGGAGGCTGGATGAACTCCTGAAACTATTGCCCTGAGATAATCTTTAATCCTTAAACCTTAAACCAAAAATATTCCCTGAAGTCTTGTGGTTAAGCATACGGCTGCTAACCAAAAGGCTGGCAGTTCGAATCCACCAGCTGCTTCTTGAAAACCCTATGGGGCAGTCCTACTCTGTCCTGTAGGGTCGCTATGAGTCAGAATCGACTCGACAGCAACAGGGCTTCTTAAAACCAAACAGTAAACCCATTGCTGTCCAGTTGATACCAATAGCCTTTCCAAGGCTGAAAATCTTTAAGGAAGCCGACTGCCACGTCTTTCTCTGGGGGAGTCATTGGTTAGCAGCCAAGCACTTAACCACTGCACCACTAGTTTAACTTAATTAGTAAATTAAGTTTATTTAGTTTAACAATAGTTTAAACAGTAGTTTAACTTAATTAGTAAAGGATGTCTGTCTTGAGCGTTGTGCTCTTTTAAGATCTATCTATATGGGATCAAACTGATAACAGCAACTCCAAAGATTAGATAGGAAACTTAGAGGGCAGTGAGTTTATGTTAAAGGGGGAGGAACAACTTGGAAAATGTGGTTAGAGAAAGGTTGCAACAACTTTAAAAATGTAGCAATGTAACTGAATTGTGCCTATAGAAATTGTTGAATTGTTATATGTTCTGCTGTGTATATTCTCAATGGCAACAACAACAAAATAAATTATTTTTAAAAAAGATTACAGGCTAGGAAACCCTATGGGACATTTCTACTCTGTCCTGTAAGGTCACTATGAGTTGGAATCAACTCAGCAGCACACAACAACAATTCCTATCTTGCTGAGAGATTTTTTTTTCTTTTTTTTTTTTTTATCATGAATGAATGTTGAATTTTGGCAAATGTTTTTGCTTTGTTAATTGATATGATCATCTGAGTTTCTTCCTTAGCCCCTTGATATGGTGGATTACATTATTGATTTTCAAATATTGAATCAGTCTTGTATACTTAGAATAAATCCCACTTAGTCATGGTATATAATTATTTTAATACAATGTTGAATTCAACTTGCTAATATTTTGGTGGGATTTTTTTGTCTAAATTTATGAAAGAGTTCATGAGAGATATTGGTCTGCATTTACTTTTGTTTTATTGTCTTTGTCTGGTTTTGGTATCAAGATAACACTGGCCTCATAACATGAGTTGAGATGCATTACCTCCTTTTCTATTTTATGGACGAGACTGTGTAAAATTGGTGTCAGTTCTTCTTTAAATGTTGGGTAAAATTCTCCATTCAAGCCACCAGGACCTGGGAATTTCTTTTTTTTTGGAGGGAGATTTAAATTACAAGTTCAGTTTATTTAACGATTATAGGATAATTTAGGTTGTCCATTTCATCTTGGATGAGTTTTGGCTTGTGTTTTCCAAGGAACGGGTCCATTTCTTCTAAGTTGTCAAATTTATGAGCATAAAGCTGTTTATACTATTCCCTGCAGTATTTGTAGTAATAGTCCCTGTTTCGTTCCTGATAGTCTGGGTTGTGTATTCTCTCTTTTTATCTTTGTCAGTCTTTTGAAGAGCCAGCTTTTTGTTTCATTGATTTTTCTCTATTGTTTTCCTATTTTCAATTTCATTGATTTTTGTTCCTATCTTTTAATTTTTTCTTCCTTTTGCTTGCTTTAGGTGTTTTATTTTTTAATTTTTTTTTCTAGTTTCTTGAGGAAGGAACTTAAGTAATTGATTTATGACCTTTCTTTGTTTCTAACGTAAGCATTTAGTGTTACAAATTTCCCTCTCAGCACTGTTTTAACTGTATCCTGTGTATTTTGTATTTTTGTTTTCTTTTAGTTGTATTTATTTTTAAATTTCTTTTGAGACTTTCTCTTTGATCTATAGATTATTTAGAAGTATGTTGCTTAATTTCCACGTGCTTAGAGATTTTCCTGTAGTCTTTTTGTTACTAATTTCTAGTTTGATCCCTATATGGTAAGAAAACACTCTGTATGATCTCAATTATTTTAAATTGAAGTTGTTTTGTTTTGTTTTAATGGCCCAGGATATGGTATATATATATATATATAATATACATTCCCCCCCAATGGCTCATGGGTGCTTGAAAAAAAAGTATATTCTGCTGTTATTGGATGAAGTATTCTGTAACAAAAAAGAAACAAACCCATTGCCTTGGGGTTGATTCCGACTCATAGCTACCCTATAGGACAGAGTAGAACTGCCCCATAGAGTTTCCAAGGAGCACCTGGTGGATTCAAACTGCCCACCTTTTGGTTAGCAGCCATAGCACTTAACTACTACGCCACCAGGTTTCCAAACTATTCTATATATGTCTATTAAATCCCACTGATTGATTGTGTTGTTCAGATCTTCTGTATCCTTGCTGAGTTTCCATCTAGTAGCTCTATCAGTTTCTTAGAGGGGGTTGTGCCCTTCTTTTAAAATTCATCACTATTTATTTTATGGAGTTGCTATTGTGAAGGAAGTTTTTCCCTATTTTTCATTTTAGGGTACTCATTGTAGCCCTGGTAGTGAAGTGGTTAAGAGCTCTGCTGCAAACAAAGGTCAGCAGTTAGAATCCACCAGCCACTCCTTGGAAACCCTATGGGGCAGTTCTTCTCTGTCCTGTAGGATCACTATGAGTTGAAAACAACTGACCCTAATGGGTTGGTTGGTACTCACTGGCAATACTAGGAAAAGTTACCGGTTTTTAAAATAACTTACCTAGTTCTCTTATTAATTCTAATAGGATTTTTTTAAAACTAGACTTTCTAGGGTTTCTTAGGTTTGCAATCAAGTCAACAGCAAAAATTTTTACCCGTCTGCTCGCAATGTTTATAACAAGTTTTCTATTGACTAGCACTTCAAAGAAAATGTTGAATAATACTGGAAAAGTCTTTCCGCCTGAATTCTGATTGTAATCGACATGGTTTTAGTATTTCATACTTCAGAATATTTGCTAGTTTTTTGTAGTCTTTGTTAAACAGTCATTTCCTTCTAGTCCTATCTTCTTTAAAGTTTTATTACAAATGGTTGCTGCATTTTATCAAATGCCTTTTCAGCAACTAGTTATATGGGTTTTCTTTTTTTTTCCTTTAATTTACGAATGTAAAAAATTATATCGGTAGATTTTCTCAAACTGAACCACTTTTTCATTTGGTCAGAAGTCACTGAGTTCATAAGAAAATTTGCTTTTCTTTATTGCAATGTGTTCATCAGGTGTAGTATTAAATTATGCCAGTTTCATAAAATGAATTGGGAAGATTTTTCTCTTTTTTATTGTCTGGAATAGTTTAAATAATATTGGATTTATCTGTTCTTTAACATTTATAGAACTTGGCACTTTTAAATGCTAACTTTACTTTTCCAGTCTCTTATGGGGACTATAATATTCTAGTTTTCAGTCTCTTCTGGGGTTATTTGGGTACTTTTATCTCACATTTATTTTAATGCCTTCTCTATAAGTAGTTAATTTTTCTTTCTCATTCCTAGTCTTGCCTATTTCTCTTTTTTCTTTAATATGGCTTGATCATTTTATTCAAAACTAGCTTTTGGATTTATTTATCCTTTCTTCTATTTTTGTTTTGTATTTCAGTAATTTCAGTTTCATCTTTATATTAATGCCATCTTTTACTTTCTTTCAGTTTATTTAGCTGTTATTCTAATTTATTAAGCACTTTGTTCTTTCATTTTTGTTTTTCTTCTTTCATAATGAAGAAATTTCATTTTCCTCTGAGTACGGCTTTTTCTGTATTACTTAGCTTTTGTCTTGAAGTATTCTTTTCAAAGTGTTTTAGATAGTTTGTAATAGAGGTAATATTAAAAATATTTAACGGGGGTCGGGGGAAACTCATACCATCAAGAAAGAAACGCCGGGAGCAGAGCGAGTCCTTTGGACCTGAGGTTCCTGCACTGAGATGCTCCCAGACCAAGGGAAAACTGATGACAAGGACCTTCCTCCAGAGCTGACGGAGAAACCATTCCCCTGGACCTGATGCCCTGAATTGGACTTGTAGCCTACTGGACTGTGAGAAAATAAACTTCTCTTGTGGTATTTCTGTTATAGCAGCACGAGATGACTAAGACAGAATTTGGTACCGGGAGAGTGGGTTGCTGCTCTAACAGATACCTAAAATGTGGAAGCGGTTTTGAAACTGTGAATGGATAGAGGAGCAGCAGTGGCAGAGGACCAGCAGCAGCAGAGGACCAGCAGCAGCAGAGAACCAGCAGCAGAGAAGCGGCAGCGCAGAGAACCAGCAGCAGCAGGACCAGGAGACCAGCGCAAGACGGCACTAGCGCCGACCCACAGAGCAAGAGAGCTGAGTGCCTGTGCGCAGGAGGCTTCCTGGCAGAGTGAGGTGCCTCCAGGCACTTACCGGTGGAGCTACAGAGCTTTGGAACACTTGCCCTAGCAGGGCAGATGCGGGTGTGAGGCCCGAGGGCCAAACGCCATAGGAAGCAGAAGCTGAAGAGAGAAGAAATACAGGAAGCTGAGCTGCCTCAGTCTCAAAAGGTATGGCCATGACCTCAGGGGTTTCAAAGGGTGGAGCCACGGCCTCTGGTGTTTCTAAGGGTAGAGTCACCACTCAGATGGACTGGGAGAATGGTGAGCCTAAAGCCAAGGGAGCAGAGTTGCTGTCCCAGTAGGCCTGGAAGGTGCTGAAGCCCAGGGTTGAGGGGCCTCCACTCAGAATCTGGAGACTGTGGCCAATACCTAGAGTCAGGAGTGCAGGGCCATTGTGTAATGGTCTCAGAGAACAGAGGTTTATTTTCAAAGCCTTGAGGGCTAATGTAATGTGTTCTGCTGACTTGCTGGGTGCCTGTTACCCCTTCTTTTCCTCCAGTTTCTCCCATCTGTAATGGAAATGTCTAGCTTATGCCTGTTCTGCCATTGTACCTTTGGAAGCAGACAATTTGTATTCTAGATTTCATAGTTGAAGAGGAATTTTTGGATTTTGGACTTGGAATTAAGACTTTTGCTATGATATGATGGGATGAATATATTTTGCATGTTGCAAGGATGTGATTTTGTGGGGGCCAAAGGGTGGAATGTCATGGATTGAATTATGTCCCCCAAAAAACGTGTGTATCAATTTGGATGGGCCATGATTCCCTGTATTGCATGGTTGTCCTCCATTTCATGATTGTAGTTTTATGTTAAAGAAGATTAGGGTGGGATTGTAACACCCTTACTAAAGTCACATCCCTGATCCAATGTAAAGGGAGTTTCCCTGGGGTGTGGCCTGCACCACCTTATATCTTACAAGAGATAAAAGGAAAGAGAAGCAAGCAGAGAGTTGGGGACCTCATACCATCAAGAAAGCAGCACTGGAAGCAGTCCTTTGGATGTGAGGTCCCTGTGCTGAGATGCTCCCAGACCAAGGGAAGACTGATGACAAGGACCTTCCTCCAGAGCTGACAGAGAAAGCCTTCTGCTGGAGCTGATGCCGTGAATTTAGACTTGTAGCCTACTGTACTGTGAGAAAATAAACTTCTCTTTTTTAAAGCCAAAAAAAAAAATATTTAACAACTAGTATTTAGTGTGGGCATTCGCCAGTCAGAATGGAATTAGCCATTAACACCAGTATAGCTTTATCAGTGCATACTGATGAATATACACAATTATTGATAATTTATACAGTCCCTGGGTAGTGCAAATGGTTAAGCACTTAACTACTAGCCGAAAGTTTGGCGATTCAAACCTGCCCAGAGGCACCTTGAAGGAAAGCCTCGTGATCTGCTTCGGAAAGGTCACTACCTTGAAAATCCTATGGAGCAGTTCTGCTCTGCACACATGGTGTGGGACAAAGAACTAAATTTGACTTTTTTGTCTCTGGTTCGGGAAAATAGCCTGAGCAATTAAGTTATCTTTTGTCTTTCTGGAGCCCTGCTGGCAGAGTAGTTAAGAGCTCAGCTGCTAACCAGAAAGGTCCCAGTTCAAATCCACCAGCCACTCCATGGAAACCAGGTAGGACAGCTCTACTTTTTCCTGTAGAGTCGCTATGAGTCGGAATTGACTGGATGGCAACAGATTTTTTGTTGTTGTTGTTTTTAAATCTTTCTAGGAACCCTAGTTGCACAGTGCTTAAAGCACTTGGCTGCTAACTGAAAGGTTGGCAGTTCGAACTCACTAGCTGCTCCTCAGGAGAAAGATGTAGCAGTCTGCTTCTGTAAAGATTTACAGCCTTGGAAACCCTATGGGGCAGTTCTGCTCTGTCCTGTAGGGTTGCTCTGAGTTGGAATCGACTGGACACCAGTGGATTTGGGTTTTTTTTGTTTTTATTTTTAGTGCGTATAAATAGAAGGAGACCTGGTGGCACAGTGGTTAAAGAGCTTGGCTGCTAACCAAAAGGTTGGTGGAAGGTCGGTGGTTTGAACCCACCAGCTACTCTGTGGGAGAAAGATACGGCAGTCCGCTTCTGTAAGGATTACAGCTTGGAAACCCTATGGGGCAGTTCTATTCTGTCCTGTAGGGTTTCTCTGAGTTGGAATTGACTTGATGGCAGTGGTTTGTTTTTTTGTTGTTGTTGTTGTTTTGGGGTGGGGGGATTGTCTTTCTAAACCAGCCAGACCACACTTAAATGTGTGTAAATGAATTGGGAGTTCCAGTTCATCTCCTTGACAACAAGCCTCAGAGAGGGAGGGGCATGATGAGGCCTCCATTGCTCACCCTCTGAGGCCTGATGATTGCCCGTGTAGCATGCCACGTGGGCTTTGGAGTATACAAATGACCAGATAAGGTAGTTGTGGTCTCCTTAGCTATGGTGCTAGGTGAAACACTCTTAGCATAAGTTTTCAGCCCACCTAACTAGGCCTACCTGGCCAGGGGGAGACCAGAAGAAGGTAGACTCCCCTTTTTAAGTTCCTTACCACAGCACAAAGTGGGTGCCTTCACCCAGACAGCCTTCTCAAGTTGAAGGGATGCTCAAAAACTGGATCCACATAGATAAGTGGTAACTTTGGTGAAGGGTAAGACAGTACACAATACTGGGGAAGCCAGCACAACTTATTCGAGGCAAGGTCATGGAAGCTCCATAGTCACATCCAAACTCCCTGAGGGACCGAATTGCTGGGCAGAAGGCTGTGGGGACCATAGTCTCTGGGAACATCTAGCTCAATTGGCATAACATAGTTTATAAAGAAAACATTCTACATTCTACTTTGGTGAGTAGCGTCTGGGGTCTTAAAAGCCTGTAAGTGGCCATCTAAAATACTTCGCTGGTCTCACCCCTTCGAGTTATCATGGGTTGGAATCAACTCAAATGGCAGCTAACAACAACAATAACATTCATAATTTTAGTTTTTATTCCCTCTTTGAACCAAAGGTATTCTATGGATATGTGCATTTGCTCGTTTTTTTAATTTCTGAGAAGTTACACAATGGGTTGTTGTGAGAATTAAATTAATCTCACTGTTGAGAATAACACTGACATACAGAATGAGCTAAAAAAAAAAAAAAAAAAAGCTAGCAAATATATTGTTAGATATTTTTACTTTAGATCATATTTTTATCATTTATTTAAGGGATTAAAGAATATATATCTTCTTTTTGATGCATGCAAATCTCTGTACGTTTATTAAATATAGTATATTGATTCATTTACTCTATATTTCCTTCCTTATTTTTTTTATTTTACTTATCCAATTCTGAAAAAGGTATATTGAAATTTCCCAACATAAGTGACTTTTTATTAGGTTTTCCTTGCATTTCTATTAGTTTTTGCCTTATCTATGTGGTTTTAAAATATGTTCATAATTTTTTGACACTTCTTTTTTCAAAGGTGGAATCAATCCCCTCTCCCTGAATGTTGATTACATTTAGTGATTTGATTCTAGGAAACAGAATGATGTTGTGTAACTTCTGAGGATCCACCTGGCTCTCTCCTGTGGATGGCTAGCTCTGTGTCGTGAGGACACTCAAGCAGTCCTAGGAGAGGCGCAATCAGAGGAACTGAGGCCTTCCACTAACAGCCAACCAACTTGCCAGCCATATGAGTGACACACATCAGAAGCAGATGCTCCAGTCCCAGTTAAGCCTTCAAATGACTGTAGCCATGGCCCATAAATTGAGTTCATCTTTGTGAGGGACTTCAAGCCAGAGCTTCCTAGCTACGCCTTTCCAAACTCCTACCCACAAAAACTGTGAGAGATTACAAATATTTACTGTTGTTTTAAGCACTGAGTTTTCAGGTAATTTCTTATATAGCGATAGGTAATTAATATGCTATATGTAAGCTCTATTCAGATTAATTTGTTATTTGGCACCCTTTCTCAAGTCTTTTCCTTAACTGGTGGTATGTCTGAATCCTTGTATATCCACAGATGTCTTTCATTCACACTGACAGGTAAATAGTAACTTGCCTGGGTATAGAATTTTTGGATTTCAGTCCTTTTCTCTCGGTAGGTTGTAGAGTTTGCTCCACTGTCTTTTAGCCCCCAGAGTTGAAGACAAATCAGATACCTGTCTGATTCTTTTTCATTGTAGGTTACTGCTTTTTCTTTTTTCTGGAAAATTGTAAGATTTCCTCTTTAACTTGAATTTCAAGAATTTTACCAGTAAATGCCTAAATGTGTTTCCCATTAATTGTGTATGGAACTTAGTGAGCCTTTTGAATTTGTAGACTCAGGTCTTTCTTCCAAACAAAAATATTCTCGTCCTTTATTATCTCTCCTCCATCCACTCCTTTTTCTCCTTCTAGGTTAAATTCTCCAGGATCTACCTTCCAAATCTCTTATCTTTTTTATTACAATTTCTATCTCTTTATGTTTTTTCTCTGTCATTTAAGATATTTCTTCCACTGGGTTTTCCAGTCTTCTAATTTGACTTGCAACAATGGCTTTCACTTTATTATTAATATTTTAGTCTGAAAATCATAGTTTTGTTTATCTGTAGAGAATCTCTTTTATACTGCAATTAGATGCCCTTATTGTTCTTATTACTGTTTTGTTGCTGTACAAGTTGTCATCTGTCTCTTCCAGCAACTCTTTTTCAAAAGGAATATATTCTGATTGTTCAGTTTGCTCTTCTCTTTCTTGGATGTGGAATCCTTGAGACTAGCTTAAATGGCCCTGAAAGGATGGAAGACAGTGTGACCTTTGATTATCTGATGCTGTAGTGGCAGACAGGTCTTCAGGAAGAAAGGAAGCCCCTCTGATCCTTGATCTCCTCAAGTTCTCGTGGCTTCAGGTTGGTTCCTTCCCAGCTCCTTAGAGTCATGGAGAATATGCACACTTACACAGGGCAAAAATCAATCTCCTGCTGGCAGGTCAATATCATGGAAGCACCAGGGGAGTCCAGCTATCAGAACTATCACTTTCAGATCTTCAAGACAGGGGTCTCCCTCCCTGACCCCCAGCACCTGTCCAGCCGACAGTGAAGAAAGCATCATATGAGGTCTATGATTCTCACCCTCCAGGTCCTGGTGGTTTTCAGCAGATGGAGTTGGGAAAGAGCTAGAGTTGGGAGTAGAGGAAATGTGAGATACATTAAGCTGTCGTGTTCCCCTTGTATACCTTTGAAATTAATTATTTTTGTTATATTTATCTAGGTCATCTTTTATGCCAAATGAGTTGTTGTTGTTGTTAGATGCCATGGAGTTGGTTCCAACTCACAGCAACCCTGCGTACAACAGAACGAAACACAGCCCAGTCCTGCACCATCCTCACAATCATTGCTACGCTTGAGCCCATTGTTGCAGCCACTGTGTTAATCCATCTCTTGAAGGATCTTCCTCTTTTTCGCTGACCCTCTACTTTATCAATCATGATGTTCTTCTCAGGGACTGGTCTCTCCTGATAATACGTCCAAAGTAGGTAAGATGAAGTCTTGCTGTCCTTGCTTCTAAGGGGGATTTTGACTGTACTTCTTCTAAGACAGATTTGTTTGTTCTTCTGGTAGTCCACGGTATATTCAGTATGCTTTGCCAGTACCATGCTTCAAAGGCATCAATTCTTCTTCAGTCTTCCTTATTCATTGTCCAACTTTCACATGCATATGAGGCAATTGAAAATATCATGGCTTGGGTCAGGTGCACCTTAGTCCTCAAAGTGACATCTTCACTTTTTAACACATGAAACAGGTCTTTTGCAGCTAATTTGCCGAATGCAATACGTCATTTGATTTCTTGATTGCTGCTTCCATGGGTATTGATTTTGGATCCAAGTAAAATGAAATCTTTGACAACTTCAATCTTTTCTCTGTTTATCATGATGTTGTTTGTTGGTCCAGTTTTGGGAATTTTTATTTTCTTTATGTTGGGATGTAATCTGTACTGAAGACTGTAGTCTGATCTTCATCAGTAAGTGCTTCAAATCCTCTTCACTTCCAGCAAGCAAGGTTGTGTCATCTGCATATCACAGGCTGTCACTGAGTCTTCCTCCAATCCTGATGCCTCATTCTTCTT
>NW_004443971.1:15771462-15786471 GCF_000243295.1 Trichechus manatus latirostris
TGATGCACACCTTTCCTGCTTTAAACCACGCAGTATCCCCTTGCTCTGTTCAAATGACTGCCTCTTGGTCTATGAACAACTTCCTCATGAGCACAGTTAAGTGTTCTGGAATTTCCATTCTTCGTAATGTTATCCATAATTTGTTATGATCCACACAGTTGAATGCCTTTGCATAGTCAATAAAACACTGGTAAACATCTTCCTGATCAAATGGGTAGTGTACAAATAAAGTGTTTAAGAGCCGTCTAAATATAAAAGGAAACTTGGAACTAAAATTTCAATGAACATTTTATATATTACTTACAGTATTCATAC
Source organism: Trichechus manatus latirostris (assembly GCF_000243295.1). Classification (NCBI taxonomy): domain Eukaryota; kingdom Metazoa; phylum Chordata; class Mammalia; order Sirenia; family Trichechidae; genus Trichechus; species Trichechus manatus. The sequence continues at coordinate 15,771,778 of NW_004443971.1, forward strand.
CAGCCAAATGCTTTTTGTTCAAGCTCTCCAATGTGGATATTTGCATGTAGACGTCAAGCATGAGAAATGTCATCTCTGGCATGAAAACTCAGCAAATGACAAAAGTCTATGGTTTTAGAATGGAATGATTATTTGATGTCTATGCAAACCTCAGCGTATTTCTTCTTTTTATTTTTTTCCATCCTCTGGAAAGCTATAATTTGAATTTAAGAGCAGTTAGGAGCAAAATGCTAATCAAAATCAGAAAACCATGTATTAAATCTTCTCATGAGTGAGGCACTATGCAAAGCAGGACTCAACATCCATCTTTGAAGAGTTGAAGTACTTTTTCCAACCCCAGCATTAGCCTTTCATGCATCCCACATTTCTTTTTACAGATGTCAGGGACTTCTATAGATTGCTTCTCTTCCTGGCTATGGTCACTCCCGTTTTTCTTCCAGAAATCTTCTTTTCCCAAAGTTAGTCTCAAAAGGGGGTTGCTTCTGCTAATTTTTGAAGCAGGGCTTTCACTGCTCTACAGTATTGAGAAATAGGGAATTAAAAATAAACAAACATTGGAAACATTACAGAAGTTTAAGAAATCACCAAATGTTATCTTAAATATGTGTCCTTACACCACAGTGAACATATGTAAGGCTAGGAGACCTTACTCAGCCCCCTTTCTCTGATTGTCTGCATTGAGGGTTGTTAGGGTGAGGCTTGGGAAACCTCCCTTTCCCAGTTTTTATCATTCTTTTATTCCTCTGGCTTCAGCTCAAGAAGATCCTCCTTTGCCCTCTGGCCCCTTGCCTCCTGTATCAGGTTCACGTATTTCAATAGTCTTATTTGGGCAGAACTTTGGTTGTGCTCTAGTAGTTCATTTAAAAGCCTATAGACATTTGACATGGAATCCCCAGAGAAGTTCTGTGTCTATAACCAGAATGTCTCCCCTGTCTCACACATGTCACTTTAGGTTATTCCTTTACAAGCATCACTGAAAGAATTATGAAGTCATCTGTGCTTAGTTTTCACTAATGGTCAGCTCCATGTGTCAATGAGGTGGGATAATGTAAGTTTGAGAGGAGGCTCAGAGAAAATTCAAAGGTTTGTTAAAGGTCTGGAAAATAAGACCATGTGAGGAAAGGTAGCAGGGTTTATCAACCTTGACACTAATAACATGTTCGGATAATTCTTTGTTGGGTGTGTGTGGTGGTGGGGAGGAAGCGAATAGTGGGACTGTCCTGTGCATAGTAGGATGTAAAGCAGCATCCCTGGCCTCTATCCACTACATGCCAGTAGCACTCCCCTCCAGTTTTAATTACAGTTTCCAAATATATGAAAATTTCTCACACTGATAACAATCATTAGCAGCTTTCTATTTCTACTGAGAACAGAAGAATTTAAGCCCAAAGATTCTGGATGAAGTGAAAAATTTCTTGTGAGGTTTGTTATGCACTGAAGTGGGTTACTAAGAAAGGAATGGAATTTCCTCCTTTTCTAGTCTTTAACATGAGACACGTGCCCTTATTTCTAGGCTAATTCTTGTGCAGTCATTCCTTAGAGGAGAAGATGTGCTAGGAGATCTCTAAGCGCCGTTCAGTCTGTATTCTATTACCTTGCCCTTGGCAGGGACTGTCTGGGCTTCATGTGCTTTCCTGAACACCAGCACCACCCCATTGATCAGATGGCACTTTTCTAAACCAGACAACATGAAGTATGAATATTTCTTTTTCGGAAATTGTTGGAAACAATACAGGAATACATAAAATTGTCAATATTTTCTTTTGAAGATACTTTTTATAGGACTTGGAAAAAGTGTGATCAATTGTATGTCATGTTGGATATTACCTTACTCTGATTTATTCTAAGTGGTAAGAAGAAGCATGTTTATGCTTCATAAGAACCACAGGATGAGAATATGGAGTCTGCATGAAAGAAGAGTTTGACTGCTTAGGAAAGAAGCAATCAGAAAGAAACAACTTGGTATCTTTTTTAAATTTATTTATACTCTCACCTCATTCCAGAAAGAATTTAAGCTTGAATGCCTGATAATGACCAATTTTTTTAACCTCTTGAGTGTCCAGTAATGTTAGTTACTTAGTATGTGTGAGAAAGAATTCTTGAACTGTATTTGGAAGCCTGAAGTCAGATTACCATTCAAATTCTGCAAGTACAGTGTAAACAATGATACTTTGCATTTCTTTCTTATGTGATAGTAGCACATTCATTTAAATATATGAACTAGTCAAAAAGATATTCTACTTGATTTTAAAAATTTATTTGAATTTTTATTGTATACTTTTACATTTTGGGAATTTAGAAGTAGCCACAAATGTATCAGTTTGGATTCTTTCTATTGTGGGTTACAGAAAACTCACTACAAACAAGTATAAAGAGAGAAAAACAAAGGGAGAGGGGAAGAGTCACTGGATTTTGTACCTAAGAAACCCCAGTGTAGCGCAGACTCCAAGCATGGCTGGCTCCTGGGCTCAAAAAATATATATTGGTTTGACTTGTCCAGCTCCACGTGACAAGATGGCTACAGGAATTCTAGTCTCAAATCCTCTCAAGTTCAAGTTTATTGGATAAGAGAGTCTCCTTTTCCAGTAGCTGAAATAAAGTATGGATAATTGAGTTGCTTTAGCTCTGATTGGCCTGGCTGAGCCATCCTGGCTGTGCCCATCCCTGAACCAGTTACTGTTGTCTCGGGGCAGTGATATTCTGGGCCAGCCTAAGTCACAAGTCACCCCTGTAGTCAAGAATGGAGGCACTCTCGCAGAAACACATGGGCTGAGATGAGGAAGGGTGGATTCCCAAATAAAAACCAAGGATTGTTACTGGAAGTTGGATGAATGGATATTAGACAGCCAAGAACAAATGTCCATCATATATGTTATGTGTATTTGGCTATTAAAATGAAGCTCTTAGCTGAGGACACATTATCATTATAGGATCTGGTGGCTTAGATTCTTTTTAGAGTTATTGTGGCAAAGACTGTTAGTAGTCTCTTGTTATCCACTCTACCCGTCTTCCATAGTAAGGGAATTTTTATTTGGGTACATTGCTATCCCGAATAAACATTATACTTCCCAGTTCCCTTATCAGTGGATGTAGCCATGGGACAAAGTTCTAACCAATGAGATGTGAGTAGAAGTGATGTATGCAACTTCCAGGTTGTGTCCTAAAAGGTAAAGGGCAGGTTAGGTCACTCTTTTCTTTCTTTCTTTTTTTTTGTAACATAACTTTCCCACGACAGGATGAGCCATCTTGCCTCTTTCACATGAGGGATGGTGGAGCAAAAACATAAGAAAAAGCTTGAGACCCCAACTCTGCGGAAACTTTCCTTTATGCTATTGTATGATATACATACTTTCATTGTATTAAGTCATTGTTATTGGGAGTCTCTTTTACCGAAGCCGAATCTATATCATTGTCTTTGAAGTGATGCAATTCAATTCATAACATGTATCTAATACACTACTATTGACACCACAGTCTAATCTCCGTAATAATTACTCCCTAATTAATTATTTGATGTGAATAGAATCATTATTTATTCTAGTTCTATAGGACCGAGAAGATCTACTCAACTTAAGTACTTAATGACATCTAGCCCAAAGAGAGGTATGAGCCCAAAAATAGATACTTTCCTTTAGGGACACCAGTACATTAAAGAGCAAGGAATGTTTAAACTGGGGAAGAGAAAATTTAACAGAGTGGTTTTAAAACCACCTTAAAACTTTTAGCGTATCTTCTCTCTTTTCAACCACTAAAATAACTTTTTAATCCCAATCAAGCATCACAGCATCTAAGGAAAGGCCCCACTGCTTTCCCAAACTGCTCAGCCTTTCCTGCTCTAAGATTTTGATAGTGCCCCATGAGAAGATTGCCCCTTTCTTATACCCTGCAAACACAACCTGTACTCTAGGTAAGACTCATTGATTAGGGGAAATAACAAAGCTGTTTTCAAGAATTACAGTGCTTTTGTGGAAGATGGGGCAGACTTGTTCCTTGTGCAACAACAATCAAATGTTTTACCAATTATACCTGGCCAAAAATGGAATATGCCTGAGGTTTGCTATTATTGTTATTTGTTGTTAGCTGCCATCAAGTCAGTTCCACCTCACAGCAACCCTATGTACGACGGAACAAAACACAGCCTGGTCCGGTGCCATTCTCATGATTGGTATTATGCTTGAGCCCATTGTTGCAGCCATTGTGTTAATTTATCTCGTTGAGGGTCTTCCTCTTCTTCGTTGATCGTCTCCTTTACCTTCTCCAGGGACTGGTCCCTCCTGATAACATGTCCAAAGTATGTGAGACGTAGTCTCGCCACCTTGCTTCTAAGGAGCATTCTGGCTGTACTTCTTCCAAGACAGATATGTTCATTCTTTTGACAGTCCATGATATATTCAATATTCTTCTCTAATACCATAATTCAGATGCATCAGTTCTCCTTCGGTCTTCCTTATTCATTGCCTAGCTTTTGCATGCATATGAAGCGACTGAAAACACCATGGCTTGGCTCAGGCTCACCGTAGTCCTTAAAATGACATCTTTGCTTTTTAATGCTTGAAAGAGGTCTTTTGCAGCTGATTTGCCCAATGCAATGCGTTGTTTGATTTCTTGACTGCAGCTTCCATGGGTGTTGATTATAGATCCAAGTAAAATGAAATCCTTGACGTCGATCTTTTCTCCATTTATCATGATGTTGCTTATTGGTCCAGTTGTGAGGATTTTTGTTTTCTTTACATTGAGGTGTAATCCATACTGAAGGCTGTAGTGTTTGATCTTCATCAGTAAGTGCTTCAAGTCCTCTTCACTTCCAGCAAGCAAGATTGTGTTATCTGCATATCGCAGGTTGTTAATTAGTCTTCCTCCAATCCTGATGCCCCTTTCTTCTCCATATAGTCCATCTTCTCAGATTATTTCCTCAGCATACAGATTGAATAAGTATGGTGAAAGGATACAATCCTGATGCTCACTTTTCCTGACTTTAAACCACACAGTATCCCCTTGTTCTGTTCAAACGACTGCCTCTTGATCTATGTACAGGTTCCTCATGAGCAGAATTAAGTGTTCTGGAATTCTCATTCTTCGCAATGTTATCCATAATTTGTTATGATCCACAGAGCCGAATGCATATGCACAGTCAGTAAAACACAAGTAAACATCTTTCTGGTATTCTCTGCTTTCAGCCAGGATCCATCTGACATCAGCACAATGATATTCCTCGTTCGGCGTCCTCTTCTGAATTCAGCTTGAATTTCTGGCAGTTCCCTGTTGATGTACTGCTTCAGTGGAAGTGTTTAAAAAGCCTGGATGATTATTTATCAGGCATACCATGGAAGGGATTTATGCCTTTCCAACCCTAAAATTTGGATATCAGGATTTGCATTAATTTGAATGGGATATGTGAACAGGAGGCTGTCTTGTTTCTTTGGAGTCAAATTTTGTCAGATTTGCACAAAATAGTTTCATTGTTTAGTTTGAAATATTTGGTCTTCTAAACTCTCAGTCATTCATATTAAAATGTACAGGTAAAGAACATTCTGAAGCCAAAATGAACAATAAACAAAACTTCATCATCTTGGCCAATCTATGCTACAGTACTCCTCTACTGACATATTATCTGGAGTTGATGCTATAAGTATGTATAAAGACCAGGGATCTTAATAAATATGTGACATAAGTAATATTTGATTTCTAAATTTTTCTTATTTTGTATAATCTCCCCTTTTCTAATGATTTTTAAAAAATTACCATCTTTAACCATTAGGTCCTTCACTGACACCTGCCCTTGGGAAATAAGCTCACGAACTCAGTTCAAGTTTCAAAATCAGTGACTGATGAGGTTTAATGTGATAATTCAGGAGCGTTCAACTCAGGACAAGATGTTTAAGTAAAAGGTATGCCTCTCTAATTGTAGGATTTATGCCAACAAAAGTCAGTGGGCTAGGGGTTTGTGCTTTTGTTTTGCTTTTGATAAGGAAAGATCTTCTTGGAAGTCCCTGGAGTGTTTTCTTTTTACAATCAGGTTGTTTAAATCAAGAACCAAAGAAGGTTCACACATTTACATTTAGTTGATAACGTCTCTTTTAAACTATGGCTTCCTCTTCTGTTTCTATCCCTCTTTTTCTTTTCCTTGAAATTTATTTGTCATGTTTCTCAGTCTGAATTTTACTGATTGCACCTCATTGCTGTTGTTTAAAAGATTCCTCTGTCTCTTATATTTTCTGTACATTGATAACAGCTAGAGGCTTAATCAGATTTAGGTTCAATTTTTTGGCAGGAATTCTTTCTAAATGGTTTTTTCTGCCTCCATCAGGAGGCATAAAATAAAATTCGCTGGATTGTCTCTTTCTGTGATGCTAACATTGGTCATTGGATTCAGACATTGCCAGCCTGATTCATATGCTATAAACTTCATCAGCTTTTCACCGAATGCTTTTAGCAGCAACTGATGATCTTTTGTTTCCATTGTTTTTTCACTGGATTTTGCAGCACTGTGATATTCTAATCTTTTATGTCTTCTTCACTTATTAGCTAGAATATCTCTATAGAGGACACTTCCTCTCATCAGCTAATTGGTTACCCTGAGGTACAGTTCATACAGGAAAAGATGGAAGAATAATTTGATTCTTTCTTTTTTTTAATCAGTTTTTAAGAATTATAAATTCGTTCATTAGCATCCTCCAAAGGTGACCCATGAGGGTTTTGTGTGCGTGTGTTACTGTGTGTGTGTGATTATGAAATCTACCGACACATAAGATGAACATAAGAAAGGCTAGGTAAACATTTATTAGACTTGTTTTTCAATTTCTACATTATAAAAGGAGATCAGTTACACATGATACTGTATAACACACATATAACACTGAGGTTACTTTAAAAAGTAATTGTAAGGTAAGCTAAATGCTGATTTTTTTAAGTAACAAGATGAAGAAAAAGTAAAATTAAGATAATATAGTCACACAAATTGATACTTGCCTATTTATAGAAAGCAAATGAGGTAAAAATGTGTCAGCCATATTCGTAGCAAAATTCTATTTGACTCAGAAAATGTAGCATGTTCACATTTCTTAAATCTATCCCTAACCCAGAAATTTTTGTCATGATTTTTTGAGGTGTTTTTATTAGGAATAATACAAAAGGCACACTCATCTAAATCTATTACCTTCCCAAGAAACAAGCTATCCGGGTTTCTAGTGCTAGCTTTTGTATGACCCAGCCTTATAAAAATTACAGAAACTCTGGGTATAGGGACAAGAATGTTTAACTAAATGAGGGAAAATATGAAGGGGCCAGGAACTCCCTTCAGTTGTATTCTTACCCAAAGAGAATCTGCAGATGACACCTGCCAACAGCTTTCTCTACTCTGACGGCCATCGATCACTTGAAACTGGAAATAAATTTCTGTTATTTCATTGGTACTTTGCTAGATTATTAAGTCCCTGTAAATCATCCAAATATTTTTGATTTGTCAGTTACTGCCAAGATGCTGGTGACACAAAAGGAAAAAAATCCATAATCCTCGCCCTTGAGGAATTTACAGGAGAGTGGTGAGGCCAAGGAAACAGGCAGTAGATCTTAGCAAGGGCTTTGATAAAGCCACGATGCAGTTATTCTTTTTTCCAAAGTAACTATTATACCACAGAGAGAAAATCTGTATCTTGTATTTGACCCTAAGGGTATTTTTCCCCAAGGCCTTTTACTTAAGCATAACTTCCAAGAGATGCAAGCATAACTGCATCCTTGACTCTTGACACAAACTTGCACCATTATATAGCTCAGTATGGGTTTATCCAGACCCCCAAAACCCAGGTGCTTGCTATGACCAAGATGGCTGATTCCAGTTCTAAATCAAACTCCATTTTAAATTAAACTGCAGCTTGACCCAAAAATCTCTGCTTCTGCTACTCTAAAAAGACAATTCAGCTTCTTGTGAAAGTTTTAACTTCTTGTAACACAGAAAGAGCAAGGAATGAGGATCAAAGTTGTAGTTTGAATAAGAAATGTTTGTTAACAGATCATTCTTTGTCAAGAATGTTTATACAGCTTGATCCAGGAAGAATGTCTTGGTCAACACGATCCAGGAGGTTAGAAAATAGAATTGATTAATGTTCGGAAGGATGATAGTTTAACAATCCCCTTGTAACTTTTTGCCATGTACCCCCGCCCACCCCGTGCCTTTTGTTTACTCCACCTAATAAAAACCTCACTCTCTCCTTGCAATTTGGAATACAATAGTATTATATCTTATTCCTCAATAAAGCTTTTTGCTTTCACTTCTAATAGAGTGTAAGGATGGTGTTTCACTATGACATGGGTCAATCTGCCTCACCGTATAAGGACTTTTCCCTTCTTGGCCTTATAGTTCAGGTGCAGGTCACAACTGATCAATTAATACTTAAAGGATTTAAACATATATATAAGTGGTCACTGAAAACGAGCATTGGTTTTCAAGCTTTATTTTTCTTCTTTTAGCTCCAGAATGCTTTGTGTAAATGAAATCAACTGTTGGCATAAAACTGAAGGTTGCTAGCCCTATTCCCTATTTCCAGGTGCCTTTGAAGAACCCTGCTGTTTTTCAGAACACTGACTTCAAGGATAAAAATTAAAAGTAAAAACATTTAACTTGAAATTTTTTTTTGTATAAACTTATGCTCTTATCTGTCCTTGAAGAGGTACAGCCAGAATGCTCCTTAGAAACATTCACATACATCTCACACACTTCGGACATGTTATCAGGAGGGATCAGTCCCTGGAGAAGGACATCATGCTTGGTAAAGCACAGCGTCAGCAAAAAAGAGGAAGACCCTCAACAAGATGGATTGACACAGTGGCTGCAACAGTGGGCTCAAGCATAACAACGATTGTGAGGATGGCGCAGGACCGGGGAGTGTTTCGTTCTGTTGTACATAGGGTCGCTATGAGTCAGAACTGACTTGACGGCACCTAACAACAACAGCAACATATCCTTTAAGAACCTATTATCTTGCTTCATATGATTATAATCACAACATATTATATTTTGTAATGCTCTTACCTTTCAAAGTGATTTTCCGTCAATTATCTCAGTTTTGTGGGCTTGTGTCCTCTCCAGTTTTAATGTAGTCATTTTTATTTCATCATCTACATCTAAGAGGAATATGTCATGTTATAACATTTCATGGGTTTTCCTCAATGTTTAAGTAGTATTGCTTTTCAACTAAGTAGATACCTTTTAAGCAAATGTGAATAGTCATTTTTCTTAAGCCCAATTAGCATCTGATACTGATTAATCTACCCGCCTACAATAAAGTAGTTGTTCATCCTATGCTATAAGAAGAAGAAAATTCCTTGTTCTTTAAAATATTATTTATATAATCTTTTAGACTGTTTAGGAGCCTTGGTGGCGCAGTGGTTAAGGGCTACAGCTGCTAACCAAAAGGTCAGCAGTTCGAATCCACCAGCTGCTCCTTTGAAACCCTATGGGGAAATTTCTACTCTGTCTTGTAGGATTGCTATGAGTCAGAATCGACTCGACAGCAACGGGTTTGGTTTCATTTTGGTTTTAGACTGTTTATGTTCTATTTTAACACAATAATTTAAGTCTCACAGCATATTATTATACTATCAAAGGTAAATATAAATTTTTCTTTTGCAAACCGAATTCATTATTGCTTATACTTATCATTGGTAAGAGATTATAAGTGATCATGGGGTAAGGAAAGAACAAGAATGCAATCTGCTAAGTTAGATTAAAGTATTAAACTCAATTTGTGAAAGCACAGTGAGTGTATTACCATCCAAATTAAGATTTTAAAGTGCAGAAGTTTCTTGTGATGCAGCAAACAATGAAAAGTCAAAAATGGAAAGGCGTTTAGCCTGAAATGAATCACCGTACGAAATGAAAAAATAGAAACACCCACTGATTTCATTATTTGAAGGAAAAAACTTCCTCTATTTTACAGTAGAGAACAATAAGAAAATGTGGGAAATGGGATGGGAAAATGGAGCAGTTTTATTCTAGGGCAGTTATTTAACTTACGAAAGCTCTTAAATCTATGAACCCATATTCTAAGAAGTAACCTAGTTGAGAATATCCCATTTAAACCAACACCTTTGTTTCTTTTTTTCCTTCAACGTTAGTAAGACTTATTAACTACAGAAGATATAGATGAACAAAAAGAAAAAATAAAAATCACCACAAGCCCACCACCCGGAAATAATTACTATTAACATTTAACAGCTCTATTGAGATGTAATTCACATACCATACAATTCACCCATTTAAAGTATACAGTTCAATAGTTCTTAGAATTTTCACAGAATTGTGCGACCATCACCACAATCTGATTTTAGAACATTTCATTTCCCTAAAAAGAAACCTATTAACAGTCACTCCCCACTCCCACTTCCTCAGCCATAGGCAATCACTAATCTACTTTCTGTCTCTATGGATTTGCCTATTCTGGACATTTTACATAAATGGAATCATATAATATATTCTTCTGTGACTGACTTCTTTCATTTAGTATAATGTTTTCAAGACTCGTTCATCATATTGTAGCATGTATCAGTACCTTGTTTCTTTTTATTGCCAAATAATATTCCGTTGTATGGATATATCTGTTTTGTTTGTCTGTTCTCAGTTGATGGACATTTGGGTTATTTCCACTTTTGGGCTATTATGAAAAATGCTGCTATAAACATTCATGTACAAGTTTTTCTGTGGACGTACGTTTTCATTTGTCTTGTCTATATACCTAGAAGTGGAATTACTGGGTCATGTGGTAACTAAGTTTTTCAGAACTACCAAATTGTTTTCCACAGTAGCTACACCATTTTACATTCAAGTATGGGTCTCCAATTTCTTCTTATCCTCACCAATACTTGTTATTGTTTGTCTTTTTTATTGTAAAAGAGAATCTAATGACATCTATGGACTCTTTTACCTAATTTCCCTACCTCAGTTTTACACCTCTATAATCATTTCTCTTTATAGTGTTGCATGAATGAGAAATAAACCTTTGTTGTTATATGCCGCTGAGATTTTGGGGTCATTTGTTACTCCAGCATAACTTGACCTATATAGACTGATACCCATCTTCTCTCAGTTAGTTGGATGTGTTAAATTCTCACTTTGGGCTTTGCAAAAAGGTCTTCCGTTCTCCTTCCTTTCCTGTTTTAATTGTTTCAATTCCTATTCAGCCTTCAGATACCAGTTTAGATGTCTTTTCCCCTAGATGTCTTATACCCTGATTCCCCATGTGTAAGTTTTCTTGGAACTGTCAGATTTTTTCTACAGTGGCTGTACCCTTTTACATTCCTATCAGCATAGTATGGGGCTCCAATTTCTTCACATCCTCACCAATATTTGTTATTGTCTGCCCTTTTGTGTGTGTGTGCTTTAGATGAAGGTTTACAGAGCAAATTAGTTTCTCATTAAACAATTAATACATATATTGTTTTGTGACATTTGTTGCCAACCCCATGACATGTCAACAGTCTCTCCTTCTCAAGCTTGGATTCCCCATTTGTCTGTTGTTTTTTTTTTTTTATTGTAACCATCCTAGTGAGTTTGAAGTGGTATCTCATTGTAGTTTTGATTTGCATTTATCTGATGACTAATAATGTTGAACATCTTTTCATATGCTTATTGACCATTTGTGTATCTTCTTTAGAGAAATGTCTATTGAAGTCCTTTGCCTATTTTTTAATTGGGTTGTTTGTTTTTTTATTGTTGAGTCATAAGTGTTCTTTATATATTTTGGATTGTTAATATGAATTTTACCTGAACCCTGTGATATTAGAAAACAGTGATGATTAAAGAAGTCCCCTGACACTTTGTGTTCAGGAAAACGACTTGCTGCAAATAAGCACTTTTCCCATATGACTTAGATAAGAACTCATGGATGCCCCCTTGTTTACCTGTGACAAGGCCAAGCACAGATCCTCCTAATTCCCACTCCTAGTACTTTTGCTAGACAAACTGGTGAAAGAAAGAGATGAGCTCAGGGCTTCAGAGTCACAGCTCAAGCACTGCAAAAAAAAAAAGACCTCAAAGTTTCCACTTGTGCTTTGAAAGAAAGCCTTATTTCTTGTAGTAACAGAGCTGATATTGCTGAAAACCAAACCCAGAGTCTTATTGTAAGAGTGGCTGAATTACAATGCCAACTCAACCGCCAATCTTAAGAGGTGTCTGAAGTTGAAGTGAGGGCACTGATTGGGAAGAATTGGGATCCTGAGACCTGGGATGGGGACATATGGGCAGATAATCAGGAAGCTGAAGACACTGAGCCCTAAATTCCATTGGATCACTCCTGCCAGCAGAACCATTAACCCCTTCACTCCCATCTAATGAGATTAACCCAGCTGCAGCTAAAGCGCCTTTGTCTGAGTCATCACCTGGAACTTCACCTGAGACAGATGCTTTACAAGACACTGCGGAATGTTCTCAAAACATTTCTCCACCAATTTTGGCTTCTAGACCTATAACTAGACTTAAGTCCCAGTAAGCCCCAAAAGGGAAAGTACAGAGTGTAACCTAGGAGGAAGTATACTACACACCAAAAGAACTGCTTGACTTTTCTGATATGTGCAAATAGAAACCTGGGGAATATGTGTAGGAATGGCTATTAAGGGTGTGGGATAATGGTGCAAGGAACATAAAGATGGATCAGTCTGAGTTTATTGATACGGAGTCACTAAGCACAGATTCTTCATTCAATGTTTCAGCTCAAGAAGTTAGGAAAAGAACTAATAGTTTGTTTGGTTGGGTTGCTGAAGCGTGGATTACATGATGGCCCACACTAAATCAAGTTGAAGTACCAGACCTGCCTTGGTATACTATAGAAGAAGGTATACAAAGGCTTAGGGAAACTGGCATGCTAGAGTGGATTTATCAGAGTAGACCCTCAGAGCCACACATGGAGTGCCCAGAGGACACACCTTTTACCACAACCGTGAGGAATAAATTTGTGAAGAGAGCTCCAGCATCCTTGAAGACTGCTCTGATTGTTATTTTATGTAAATTAGATTTGACAGTGGGCGCTGCCCTAACTGAATTAAGACACCTAACTACAATGGGGCTGATTGGAGCCTGTGGTGGTAGGGGACAAGTGGTAGCACTCAATCGACAAAGACAAGGTGGGCGTGGTTACCATAATGGACAGCAGAGTCAAAGCAGTAATCAGAATAGTCTGACTCTATAGACTTATGGTGTTGGCCACTTAGTCATGGTGTCCTTAGCAGTGAAATAGATAGGAAATCTACTATTCACTTGATCTGTACAAGTACATGAATTCTAGGTCAAGTGAACAGCAGTCTAACTCAAATTGCCAGAATAGAGTCACATCTCCTCAATCAATTCCCAGACTTGAGCGAGTTTACAGATCCACAACCCCTTGATTGAAGGGGAGGCTGGGTCCCCTTGAAGAAGGACTCCAATACACTGCCAAAAACTTATACTGTTAATCTTTCTCCCAGCCTTCCCCAAAGGGATCTATGGCCTTTTATGAGAATGATTGTTCAGTGGGGAAAAGGAAATAATCAGACTTTTGGGGGATTACTGGATACAGGCTCTGAACTGACACTAATTCCAGGAGGCCCAAAACATCACTGTGGCCCACTAGTCAGAGTGGGGGCATATGGAGGTCAGGTTATTAATGGAGTCTTAGTTCATGTCCGTCTCACAGTAGGTCCAGTGAGTCCCAGAACCCATCCTGTAGTGATTTCCCCAGTTCCAGAATGCATAATTGGAATAGATATACTCAGCAACTGGCAGAACCCCCACACTGGATAGCTGGAAAATGGAGTAAGGGCTATTATGGTAGGAAAAGCCAAGTGGAAACCATTAGAACTGCCCCGACACAGGAAAACAGTAAACCAAAAGCAACACTGCATTCCTGGAGGGATTGCAGAGATTACTGCCACCATCAAGGACTTAAAGGATGCAGGGATGGTAATTCCCATCACATCCCCATTCAACTTGCCTATTTGGCCTGTGCAAAAAACAGATGGATCTTGGAGAATGACAGTAGTTAAAGAAGTCCGCCTACTCTTTGTTTTCAGGAAAATGACTTGCTGCAAATAACCACTTTTCCCATATGACTTAGATAAGAACTCATGGATGCCCGCTTGTTTACCTATGACAAAGCCAAGCACAGATCCTCCAAATCCCCACTCCTTGCCTCATAAATGAGTAACTGAATTGCGTGTCCCCACTAAGCAATCAGAAGCAAAGTGCTGGCTAGCCAAACTTTGGTTAAGCTTCTTTCCTTCCCCCAAGTCCCTGAACTCTGGCCCTCTCTCAGCCTGACCACCATACTACCTATCTTTAAGGGCTCCTCCGGGTGAAAAGGCTGGCCTCAGCATAGCCCATTGATTTATTATCCAGTGACTTCACCCTTTCATCCCACTTCCCCCACCTGGGTTTTTTTCTATCCTTGTTTACTCTGTTTCTATAAAAGGAAAAGCTTTTTCCCTAATTCTTCAGATGTTTGCAGATCGCATGGTCAGAGTGTTCTCCCTTTGTAGTAGTCTCTCTCTCCCACTACTGCAAGAGTCCGTTTCCCTTTTCCGCTTTCTGAATAAGTCTTCTCCCTATCGAAGTCTTGATTTCCTTTTTATTTGACACGACACAAGTCCTTTATTGGATATAGGATTTGCAGATCACTTCTTTCAATAGACTGTCTTTTCACTCTCTTTTTTTTTTTTTTTTAATATTTT
>NW_004443971.1:15792015-15801385 GCF_000243295.1 Trichechus manatus latirostris
TAGGATATATTATTCTTGGCTGACAATTTTTTTCTTTCAAGATTTTATATATGTCATCCCACTGCCTTCTTGCCTGCATGGTTTCTGCCGAATAATCCGAGCTTAGTGTTATTGTTTCTACTCTGTGTGTGACTTCTTGTTTTTCTGGAGCTGCTCTCAAGATTCTTTGTCTTTGGTTTTAGCTAGTGTGATTATGATATGCCTTGGTGATTTTCTTTTGGGGTCTATCCTATGTGGGGTTTGTTGAGCTTCTTGGATGATCAGCTTTTCATCTTCAATGATATTAGGGAAGTTTTCTGTGAGCAATTCTTCAATGATAATGTCTGTGTTTTCTGTTTTCTCCCCATTGTGGAACTCCGATCACACGCAGATTTTTGCTTTTGATTGTATCCCATATAATTCTCAGGGTTTCTTCATTTTTCTTCGTTCTTTTTTCTGGTTTTTCCTCAGAGTTGTATCCAAGTGTTTGTGTTCAATTTCGCTGATTCTATTTTCCATCGTTTCAAACCTGCTCCTCAGCCCTTCTATGACACTGTCCATTTCTGAAATCTTGTTGTTTATCTTTTGGATTTCTAATTATTGTTTTTGTATGATTTCTAGTTGTGAGTTTATTTTATCATTTTGTTCCTGTATTATTTTCTTGAATTCTTCCATTTTTTCCTGTATTTTCCATGAATTTGTCTATTTTTTCCTCATTTTTGTCTGCTTTTTGCTTCAATTCTTGCATAATTCTGAATATTAGAGATTTGAATTCCCTATCAGTTAGGTCTAGTGCCTTTTCTTCTACTGGAAGGTCATCTGGTGTTTTATTTTGGATGCCTACTGGCACCATCCCGTCCTGTTTTTGTAAATGTTTTGATGGTGTCTGCTGTCTTTGGGGCATTCAGTGATTGTTTTCCTTGTTTATTGACTGTAGATTTGTTTGTTTCATCTTGATTTTTGTTTTATTTGGTTATGTCTGAGCAGGCAAGCTGTGTGTTCTTTGTTGTTTGCTCATCTGTGAGCATGATACTTTTCACCTCCTTCTCCAATGGGCCGGCTCAGTCACTCAGGTATGGTACAGCAGGGCAGGTCCAGCTGAAGGGGAGTTGCTGGGATGGGTTGTCTGTAGCATGTACCAAGGCTGACAGTGCAGAGCGGTAATCAGTGCAGGGGAGGTTCCAGTAGGCCATGCCTTGGCTGCTTGGGAGTGGGATGTTCAGCGCACGGTGCAGGTCGGCAGGAAGGAGGGGATAGATTGTGATGTGTGGAGTTAAGATGGGTATGGGAAAGATGAGAGAGAGGAGAGGGGAACAGGAGCCAAAAACATACATACAAACAAGAAAGAGTGCTAAGGGAGCTTGCTATTGGAGTGGAGAGATGAGAGACTGAGAAGTGGGGGAAAACAAAAACGAAAAAAAAAAGAAAAAGTAAAAGAAAAAAATGAATCTATTGAGAACTGGAAATGAGGAAAGACAAAAAGGAATAAGAGAGAGAAGAAAACAAAACAAGGAAACAAACAAAAAAAAAACCCAAAACAAAAACAAGAAAAAAGAAATGCTCCCAGTGATGTCCCTGTGCATCTGCGCAGAGTAAGGGAGTAGCTTCCAAGTCGTGCGGTACTGCCTGGCTAGAAGGGGCTCCCAAGCCGAGAAAAGAAAAAGAAAACAAACAAACAAATCAAAACAAAACAAATCAGAGCAAACAAACAAAAAAGCTTCAGGGGTCCCACCAGCGTGGCCACATGGGCTGGGAAGCAGTTTCACAGCTGAGCGGTGTTTCACAGCCTTCCAGGAAGAAGCAAAGATGGCGCATGGAGCCATGTATTTGAGAGAAAAGAGGGGGAGGTGGTGAGAGGTAAGGAAGAAATCCAAAGAAGTGGAAAAGCACAACACCAGCAGCCAACAAAAGGCACTCAGGGAGCTGGCTAGTGTGGGCAGGTGGAATCCAAGCAGCACTGGGGTGAAGCTGGTGCTTCCCGGCCAAGAGACTGTGGCTGCAGAAAGCAGAGGAGGCTAAGAGGGGGTGAAGAAGGGTAGGGGGTGGGAAAGCCTATATCACTGGTTACTGGTTGTTCTGTCTCCTGCTGGAAGTTCCATGAAGCTGCTTTCTCATACCCCTGTTCGCTGATCTCTGATAGGAGTCCAAGATGGCAGATCCATGCTGTGGCAGATCCTTGCTGCAGTAGCTGATAGGGTACCTCTGCATGTATCTCTCCTTGCTCTCTGTTCTCAGTCAGTTTCTTATTCCATTCGGTGCTTGGCTGAGTTCTTTATCTCTTCATTTGATGCTTAGGGTTTCAGGATTGACGTGTGACTCAGTTTGACTTAGTTTTTCTGATCTTTGCTGTGGAGGGATGGTGTGGTGCTTCTGACTATAGCACCATGTTGCCTGGAAGTCCCCTTTGCACTTTCTTGATGGTATTATCTGCAGCACAAAAAGTTTCAGTTTTGATGAAGTCCAATTTATCTATTTTTTTCTTTTGACACGATTTTGGTTTCGTATCTAAGAAGGCTTTGCTTAACCCAAAGTCATGAAGGTTTACTCCTATATTTTTTTCTAAGAGTTTTCTAATTTTAGCACTGACAATTAGGTCTATGATTCATTTTGAGTTCATTTTTTTGTATGGTGTGAGGTAAGGATTGGACTTCATTCCTTTGTATGTGGATATCAGGTGTCCCAACACCATTTATTGAACAGACAATTCTTTTCCCCATTGAATTGTCTTTGCACCCTTTTCAAAAATCAATTGACCGTAAATATAAGGGTTTATTTTTGGACTTTCAATCACATTGCATTGCTCTATCCATATTGCACTTATCTATCCTTATGAACTACTATTAACATTTGACAGAAATCCTTCGTCTTTTTTTCTATATATTTATTTTTCAAAACCATTGGATCATACAAAACATACAGTTTTTAACTTGTTTTTCCCTTAATAGATTATTAACATCCTCTCATGTTATTAAACATTCAGTATCATTTTTAATACCAGTACCAGATCCTGTGGAGTCAACTCCCACTCGTGGTGTCCACATGTATGTCAGAGTAGAATTGTGCTCTACAGAGCTGATTTTTACACTGGCTGATTTTTCAGAAGTAGATCATCAGGTGCCTCTGGGTGGACTCGAATTTCTAATCTTTTGGTTAGCAGTCAGCATGTTAACCATTTGCACCACCCAGGGACTCCTTCATTTTTAATGGTTGCATTATATTCCATTGTACAGATGTACAATAATGAATTTAACTCATCCGGCTGTTGTTAACTATTTAGGCTGTTTCCAGAATAACATTATTTTCAAATAATGTAACGAACACCTCAAAAATACAGCTTTATTTGCATCAGTGACTATTTCATAAGAAAAAAAACCTAGAATAGAAATTGTTAGTGTTGAATAGGAAAATTAATAACAGACATCTTTCTTTGATTTTGGGGGCCCTGGTGGCGCGGTGGTTAAGCATTTGGCTGCTAACCAAAGGGTCAGCAGTTTGAATCCATCAGCCACTCCTTGGAAACCCTATGGGGCAGTTCTACTCTGTCCTATAGGGTTGTTATGAGTTGGAATCGACTCATCAGGGGCAGTGGGTTGTTTTGTTTGTTTGTTTTTTCTTTGATTTTAAGTTTTTTCTTACCCACAAAACCAAATATATTAACCACAAAAAGCCTGACCCAAACTGCAAAAGCCTGCCAGAAGCTGCTCTATAGCAATGTAAATTTGTCTTATCATGTTAGAAAAAGATAGTTGTTAGCACATTGCCTCCTAATTTAAATCTCGAAAAGCCTCATGGCTGCAGGTGGGTGGAGGGCCAAATTATTAGCAGCCAGGCCAGAAGTCTTCATGATGAATGGAGAAAATAATGAAGTTGTCAAGGATTTCATTTTACTTGGATCCACAATCAATGCCCATGAAAGCAGCAGTCAAGAAATCAAATGATATATTGCATGGGGGCAAATCTGCTGCAAAAGACCTCTTTAAAGTGTTAAAAAGCAAAGATGTCACCTTGAGGACTAAGCTGCACCTGACCCAAGGCATGATATTTTCAATCACCTCAGTGCATGCGAAAGCTGGACAATGAATAAGGAAGACTGAAGAAGAATTGATGCCTTTGAATTGTGGTGTTGGGGAAGAACATTGAGTATACCATGGACTGCCAAAAGAATGAACAAATCTATCCTAGAAGAAGTTCAACCAGAATGCTCCTTGGAAGCAATGATGGTGAGACTACGTCTCACATACTTTGGACATGTTGTCTGGAGGGATCAGTCCCTGGAGAAGGACATCATGCTTGGTAAAGTAGAGGGTCAGCGAAAAAGAAGAAGACCGTGGACAGGATGGATTGGCACAGTGGCTGCAACAGTGGGCTTAAGCATAGTAACAATTCTAAGCATGGTGCAGGACCGGGCAGTGTTTTGTTCTGTTATACGTAGGATTGCTATGAGTCGGAACTGACTTGACAGCACGTAACAACAACAACAGAAGTTTTTAATAGATTGACTAAAAGTCAAATAACCAGCTTTCTTCCATGTCTTAAAAATGCCAAATTCTGATGTTATTTTTATGTCCTTTGTAAAGTACTGATTTAGTTTGCTTCATAGGGTAAACTGCCATTGAAGGAGGACATATCACATTTGTTGTCCTAATGAAGTAACCATAAGATATAAACTTAAAGAGACAGGCTGACCACTTCAGCAGGGCCCCACATGTTCACTTTATATTGATGTGGTCACCAAGGTTCAGGGGTAGTTAGGTAGGTCCTGAAAGTCAATTTTATCCATGTACCAGGCTGATTGGTCTCTGGTGAAAGGACTCTTGATTACCACATCACAAAACATTTATGTTTAAAAATGGAATGCCTGTTTAATAATTTCTTGCAAGACCTCTCAAGGACAGACTAAATTGTTCGTATTTGCTCAGGGCAGGTTTTTCCTTGCATGAAGCTGGGCACATAGGAAGTACTCAGTAAATGTCAGCTATTATGATTATTATGCAATAGACTACTGCTTTGCTCTCTCTCTCCTTTGTTGGGAATACACTCTAATCTCTGAGGTCGCTTTTGACCTTTTAGGGTTGTACTCAGTTTAAGACTCTAGTGATATCTATAGACTCCTTTACCCAATTTCCCTACCTCAGCTTAACCACACCACCACCGCCACACCACACACACACACACATACACAATCATTTCTCCACATTGTAGCATGAATGAGAAATAAATCTTTCTCATTATATGCCCTTGAGATTTTGGGGTCATTTGTTACTCCACATAACTTGACCTAGGTAGACTGATACCCAACTTCTTTCAGTTAGTTGGATGTCCTGTACTCTCACTTTGGGCTTTGCAAAAAGGCTTTCCCTTCTTCTCCCTTTCCCATTTGAGTTGTTTGAATTCCTATTCAGCCTTCAGATATGTTTAGATGTCTTTTCCCCTGGAAAGGTTACCCTGATCCCCCATGTCTGGCTGACGTGCCCACCCTATACATTCTTATGACATCCTGTACTGCCCCTATTAAGGCACTTACTATGTAATTGTTCTTCTGTCTCCTGCCCTCTACTGTAAGCTCAGTGAGGGCAGAGACTATCTTTTTCATTATTATATTCCCAGGTCTGGCACATGGGAGATGCCACATATCTGTTGAATGAGTAAATAATTTGTTTTTCAAATTTTGAAGATTTGGTTATACTACTTATTAAGAACACAAGGTCTGAGTTCTACTTCAATTTGGTGTAGTGGCAATAGCAAAAAAAAATATATTAATAGCAATCAAATGCTATTAACCTGTGCTTTCCTGTCTTCACCTTGATATAAATTTATATAGACTTTCCAAGCCTTAGATGCTAAAAGAGTAAGGAGTTGCTCTAAACTAATAGTTATGAGTTTAAGAATCCCGAGAAGAAAGAATGATAGGCATAATTATTTCTATGCGTGTCTCAACAGCACATGAGACTAACATACAGGTCAGCTCACATTATTGCAGTATTTCCTGTTCTGAGACACAGCTTACAGCAAACTCTTAAAATGGTTATGTAGGATGTATGCATTCCACAAGTCCTGTCTAACTGAGTCACCCTGGATATTTTCCTGTCCCTCCCTGCCATAAAGCATAATGCATAATAGAAATGCATCAGTAATGCCATCTGTGATTTCCATGTGAGCTACAGTAGGCAAGGCTTTATGTGGCCCCACAATTAAAAGATCACCATAAAACCATGCCAGTGAGGACCTCTTCTGAAGTAAACAGAAATGGTAGTGTAAATTAACTGGATTGTGCTCTAGAGAGACCCAAGAGGAAATATGAATCTGAGCTCCTTATTAAAGAGCATATAGTGGGGTATAGCCTCAGTGATTCTGAGATTTGGCTTATTAACCCAGAAAGATGAAGGGCTTGATGATAAATATTAGGATCTATCCAGCATGCCTAACTCATATACATATGAGTCGGAATTAACTCGATGGCACATAACAACAACAAGCTGTACTTACCTTCTGAAATGGGTGAACGTCGACCAATTCTTTTTGGTACGGTGACCCTGTGTATTCCTTCCATCTTGTTTTGATGCTTCCTGCGTCATTCAATATTTTGCCCCTAGAATCCTTCAATATTGCAACTTGAGGCTCCCAGGAAGAACACTTATTCAGACTGGCCCCCAAAATGTCCATAGACTAACAAGATGTTAACTGCCTCAAACTTTATGATTAACACCAAAACAATGTTTAAGGGATCTCATAATTGTCTTATGTCTGTTAAAGCATGATTTTATAAATGTCAACCAATCAGAATTCC
This sequence comes from Trichechus manatus latirostris, assembly GCF_000243295.1. NCBI lineage: Eukaryota > Metazoa > Chordata > Mammalia > Sirenia > Trichechidae > Trichechus > Trichechus manatus. Next base: position 15,798,782 of record NW_004443971.1, read on the forward strand.
TTCCTCGTAAGTTCCTGAATTTTCTGTACTTAAAGTATATGAAAAATTCCATTCACCAGAGTGCTTTAGTGAATCCTCACAAGGTGCTGCCCAATCCAGATCGCTCTATTCCTTCAGTAAAATTCTTTGCTTTAATTTTAACTGAAGCTCCAGTTTGCTCTTCGACACTTCTTGGTGTCAGAATTGTGGGACTCGAAGGTGCGTTATCTTCAGTGACACTGAGAGGTCAAGGACCACTGAGCTCATCCATTTCCACAAGCTCTCGAGAGTTGCTAAGATAAGCCCTCTTGAATTTTCAGCTCTGCTTTCTTGTGTTGAGTGCTTCATGATTTGTTGAAAGATCTGTTTCATTTTGTTCTGGTTTGTTCTTGCAAGAATTTGCCTCCACAAGTGGAAGTACCGTGAGGTTCAGGGCAAATTGGCAAATTGTTGTCCTACAGATTTTCGGGTTTGTGGACTCTCAGGCTCCATAAGATTTTGTTGAGTGTGAGAGTCCTAAATTTTGAACAAACTCAAACCTTCTTTGAAAATGGGAAATACCATATCTAGAGGCAATATGGAATTCCCTTCTGGGACTCTTGCCCAATATATGGACATGCACTATGGCTCTGCTACCTGCTTCTGTATCTTCCTGTTTTGCATAATCTCACTAAGAACAATCTGGAAAATATGTGGCAACTTTGAGGTTCTTTTGAATTATCTAAATTGATTTTTCTGTGCGGTGAATTAAAAGAAAAAGGCTCCCAAATTAAGCCAAAACAATGGAATGCTTATTTTAACTGATATCTCGAAGCCTCTAGGAGATGTGATGAGAGTAAAATCTCTTCCTTGCAAGATAGTATTTCTAAATTAACTAAACAAAATAAGGAATTGCAATGTCAGATATCTGTTCCAACTACCCAAGTTGTCCCGGGATCATCTACTTCTTTGCTGGCCATCTCTCCTTTGTATCCTCCTCCGCTTTCTTACTCCTCTGATTCTACTAAAGATTCCTCTGATAACTCTTTGTCTGAACTTCCTTATTGTCCCCTAAAGAACCTACTGGGAACATAAAGCTTATTTCTGAAACGTCTTTTAAAATCTGTCCCAGTGTGGATATTGAGGATTCTCCCCAAATTACTTTTACTCCTTGGACGTGCTCAGAATTACATGAAATTGCTAAAACCAAAACCAAACGTGTTGCTGTCAAGTCGATTCCGACTCATATATTGGTAAAGGTTTCCCAAAACTACAGGAGGATCCTTACAAGTTTGCTGAAGAATTTAGAACCCTTGTTGAGGCTCCCTGATTTATATCAACTAGTCCATATGACAACTGGGCCAGGGGAGGCCCAATTGTGTAAGAACAGGATGAACAGAGAAATCCTAAAGATAGTTTAGCTCTAGACCTAAATAGAACAGCCGATCAACTATTAGAAGATTCTCGGTCTGTCAGTAAAAGAATGCTAAAGGACATTCCTAAGGCTTTTCCCTGAATAATAGATTGAACAAAAACCCACTCTTGCATGTAAAACAAAGACAAGCGTGTGTAGAATTACCAGACCAGATTATTTCAAAGATTTGCTGAACTTTCCTGGATTGAGCCATCATCCCCTGGGGCTACAAGAGCTTTCAATGCAGTATTCATATCTGGCCTCAAACCTGAATTTACAGCCTTAGTAAAAAGGCATCGACCAGATTGGAAAGCAGCCCTCATTCCCAAACTAGCTAATCTGGCTCATGAATTCTCTTAGACCTTAGAAACAGAGCAAACCTCCAAGGCAAATAAGTTAATGGCCTCAAAATTACAACAATTACAATCTCCTAACCAGGAAAACAAGACCAAGCCCTTTGGAGGCATTAAACGCAGTACTTGGAATTATTGCAAGAAATCTGGGCATTGGAAAATGGATTGCTATAAGTTAAAGAAACAGCTTAAGCCATGTATATTAATGGAGAGCCTTGCAAAGTTTTAATTGATCCTGGATCACCCTCGCTGTAATTAACCCCACTTGTTTACAAAGGCCCCTGCCCTGGAGTACAAAAACTTCAAAAGTTGTGGGAGTTACAAATCAATAACAGACTTTAATTCATTCAAAACCTGTTCCTGTTTCCCTTGATCTTATTGAGGATGTACATCCCTTTCTGCTTAGCCCTCATACTCCTGTTAATTTGTTGGGCCAAGACCTTTTGTCTAAATGGGCCTGCCATTTACAATTTTCAGAAAAAGATTACCCTGATTTGTTCATAAATAATCATAACCTAACTAATTAACTTTAGAGAAATTAATAATAAAAAGAATTAGCTAAAACTGAGGGAATTGAAAAATGGAAGAAAGTAGATTGTTATCAGGATCTCATAACTAAATTATGGTTAGGGCCTGATCAGAAGCTTGTCTTAACCTAAATCGTTGCATGTTCCTATGTTGAAAGCTCTCCATGAAAGATCTCATCTAGGATGAGTCTCTTAGTCATCTAGTGCTGCCATAACAGAAATACCACAAGTGGATGGTTTTAATGAAGAGAAGTTTATTTCCTCACAGTCAAAGTAGGCTAAAAGTCCAAATTCAGGGCGTCAGCTCCAGGGAAGAATTTTTCTGTCTGTTGGCCTTCTCATCAATGTTCCC
>NW_004443971.1:15801497-15805775 GCF_000243295.1 Trichechus manatus latirostris
GGTGTTACAATCCCACCCTAATCCTCTTTAACATAAAATTACAATCACAAAATGGAAGCCAACCACACAATTCTGGGAATCATGGCCCAGCCAAACTGATACACACATTTTTGGGGGGACATAATTCAATCCATGACAATGAGATAATATGATTCAAATTTTGAAGAAATACTGGTGGGACAATTTTTTGAGGCCGCTGAGCATGCTGCCTCTCATTGCTCTATTTGTTCCCACTATAACCCAGGCAAACCTTTTAAAGTTTCACCAGGGAAATTCCCATTACCTTCAGGACCCATGCTTGAATGGCAGTTAGACTTTATCCAGCGTCTACCTTCAAAAGATTATAAATATGTATTAGTAATGGTTTGCAGACTTTCACGTTGGGTAGAGGCCTTTCCTAGCCTCCATGCAACTGCAACCTTTGTAGCTAAGAAACTTCTTGAAAATATAATCCCCCTTGGGGAGAACCAACACTTCTTTGCAATGACAGGAGAACTCATTTTACTAGACAATTTATTAGAGAGATATGTAAGATTTTTCGTATTTATCAAAGACTTCATTGCCCTTACCATCCACAACCTTCTGGGCTAGTAAAAAGAACTAATGGAATAATAAAAACCCAATTAGCCAAGCTTCCTGAGTCCTTTAGCTTATCCTGGACTAAGGTCCTTCTCTTAGTCCTAAGGTCCTTCTCTTAGTCCTTCTAAATTTGAGGTCCACTCTGTTTGGGCCACATAAATTAACCCCACATGAAATTATTACTGGAAGCCCTATGGCCCTTCCTTATTTCTCAACCTAATTTAGTTGATTCTAATTTAGTTCAACCTGAATTATTGAAGTACTGTCAGTCTTTGATTCAGTACTCTAAAAAGCACCTTTCACGAGTCAAAGCTAAAACACAAAAAAATTACTTACCGTTGAACCAGGCAGTTATGTATATTGGAAGAGGCATCAACTAAATATTCCCTGGAGCCTCATTGGAAAGGACTATATTTAGTCCTTCTTGCTAACCCTGTGCTGCCAAAATACAGAGAGTTAAAACTTGGATCCATCTGTCTCAGTTAAAGAAGGCTAAAGACCCTGTTAAAACTATGAAGGACTTAAGCTGAAGTTCAAATGCCCTTGTGGCCAGAAGCAGGTGACTTCAGAAGCAGACACCTCTTCCCAAGGTCATGAAACAAGACCTCATGCAAGTTCTTGGAACTATTGGACTTTGTTTTGAGGTTGCCTAATTCTATAAGCTTGAGTTTATTGACTGGTACAAACTTTTTATGCAGACTATTGACATTTTTGCGATTTGCTTTGTACTTATAGCTATCTTTCTATTGATTGCTGCACTACACTTTGTTGGTATTATCCCTTGTTTTAATATTCTGTTTTTCCCATGCAAGTAACTGAAGGAGGAGTTTTCTTTATCATAGATATTATTTTTACGATATTTGCCTTATTGTATTACTTTTAATTAATATTCTTACACCATGAAGTCTTTCTTAAGTATTCTCCTGTATATCATAATGCTTACTGATGCCTGGCATGATAATACCTTTGTCAGATTAGCTCAATCAGCAGCTAGTACTGGCAATCTGACTGACTGTTGGATTTGCCATCAAATCCCAAAATCTGGACATACTAATTCAGACCCTTCAGCTATGCCTGTATTTAACTATAGCTGTATACCTGATTCTATTGTAAATCCTAGTATTTCTTTTAAAAGGGCTAAACATGTCATGTTGTAACACCTTCCAGAATTATTAACAAGTCCCTGGGTGCCATGTTTCAATTTAACTCAACACCCCTGAGTCAGTGATACAGAGGAAAGCTTGAAAAACTGCACTGAAAATACAGAGAAGATTTATCCTTGTACTGATTGGTCACTCATACGCCCAAGGAATCCCAGGTATCTTCAAACTTTAATACAAGGACCTTGTGGTGGTACCAAAGGAAAGCCATCCTTTTGATATAGAATTTACCACCCTACGTATTCAGAGCTATTGTCTATTTGTAATAGCTCTTTAACTGAAGAATGGCTTCAAAAAGTCAACCAAAATATCCCTTCTCCACAAAATGACACTGGAAATAATATGATCTACGCTCTTAATGGCTATATATTTTTATGTAGGGGATCAAAATACCCTACTAAGAAAAACCCAAATCTGAATAATGAACTCTATGCTTAGGCATTACCATGATAGTTTAAAAACAACAGGTCAGTGTACACTTGGCTTTTTAGGAGTTCTCGTGAATCTCTACTCTTATAATGAAAGTATACACTGGATCAATGATCTGAAACTTTTTTTTTCAGCAAATAGTTTTGTTGTTTTTTTTTTATTGTACTTTAGATGAAGTTTACAGAACAAATAGTTTCTCATTAAACAGTTAGTACACATATTATTTTCTGACAATGGTTAACAACTCCACAACAAGTCAACACTGTCCCGTCTCAACCATAGGTTCCCTATTACCAGCTTTCCTGTCCCCTCCTGCCTTCTATTCCTTGTCCCTGGACTGTTGTGCCCCATTAGTATCATTTTGTTTCTTTCAATTCCCTCTAATCTTTGGCTGTACAGTGAATCTCAGGAGTGACTTCATTACTGAGCTAAAACAGTGTCCAGGGGCCATACTCTAGGGATTTCTCCAGTCTCTGTCAGGCCAGTTAAGTCTTCTCTTTTTTTGTGAGCTAGAATTTTGTTCTACACTTTTCTCCAGCTCTGTTTGGGACCCTCTGTTGTGATCCTGGTCAGAGCATTCAATGGTAGTAGCCAGGCACCATCTAGTTGTATTGGACTCAAGTTGTATTGGCTGTGGTAGTTGAGGTCCGTTAGTCCTTTCGACTAATCTTTCCCTTGTATCTTGTTTTCTTCATTCTCTTTTGCTCCTGAAGGGGTGAGACGAGTGGAGTATCTTAGATGGCTGCTCACAGGCTTTTAAGATCCCAGACGCTACTCACCAAGGTAGAATGTAGAACATTTTCTTTATAAACTGTGTTATGCCAATTGAGCTAGATGCTCCCCAAGACCATGGTCCCCGCAGCTTTCTGCCCAGCAATTTAGTCCTTCAGGGAGTTTGGATGTGTTTGTGGAGCTTCCATGACCTTTCCCAGTACAAGTTGTGCTCTCTTTCTCAGTATTGTGTACTGTCTTACCCTTCACCAAAGTTACCACTTCCTATTGTCTATTTAGTATTCTCTCACCTATCCCTCCCATCGCTCATAAGCAACAAAGATTGCTTCTTTTTGTGTGTACACCTTTTCATGAGTTTTTATAATAGTTTTCTCGTACAATATTTGTCCTTTTGTGATTGACTTATTTCACTCAGCATAATGTCCTCCAGTTTCTTCCATGTTGTGAGATGCTTCACAGATTCATCATTGTTCTTTATCATTGCATAATACTCCATTGTGTGTCTGTACCATAGTTTGCTTATCAATTCATCTGTTGATGGGCGTCTAGGTTGTTTCCATCTTTTTGCTATTGTGAACAATGCTACAATGAACATCAGTGGGCATATGTCTATTCATGTGACATCTCTTATTTCTCTAGGATACATTCCGAGGAGTGGGAATGCTGGATCATATAGTATTTCTATTTCTAGTTTTCTAAGGAAGCACCATATCATTTTCCAAAATGGTCATATCATTTTGCATTCCCACCAGCAGTGCATAAGAGTTCTGATCTCCCCGTAGCCTCTTCAACACTTGTTATTTCCAGTTTTTTTGATTTGTGCCAGTCATGCGGAGGTGAGATGGTATCTCACTGTGGTTTTAATTTGCATTTCTCTAATGGCTAGTGATCACGAGCATTTCCTCATGTGTCTGTTGGCCGCTTGAATGTCTTCTTTGGTGAAGTGTCTGTTCATTTCGTTTGCCCATTTTTTAATTGTTATTATTTGTCTTTTTGTTGTAGAAGTGTTGGATTTTCTTGTAGGTTTTAGAGCTTAGAACTTTGTCTGACTTGTTATGTCCAAAAATTTTTTTCCCAGTTTGTAGGTTCTCGTTTTACTCTTTTGGTGAAGTCTTTTTTGATGAGCATAAGTGTTTGATTTTTACAAGATCCAGTTATCTAGCTTATCTTCCAGAGTTTGTGTGTTGTTGGTTATGGTTTATATCCTGTTAATGCCTGTTAGGGCCTCTAGCATTGATCCTATTTTTCTTCTATGAACTTTATAGTTTTTGGCTTTATATTTGGGTCATTCATCCATTTTGAATTAGTTTTTGTATATGGTGTGAGGTATGGGTTCTGTTTCATTTTTTTGCAGATGAACATCCAGTTTTGCCAGCAC
>NW_004443971.1:15806130-15827533 GCF_000243295.1 Trichechus manatus latirostris
TTTTTTAGGGGCTATTATAAATGGTATTGTTTTCCTGATTTCCTTTTTGTAGTTCTCTTTATTGGTATATAGGAATCCAACTGATTTTTATATGTTTATCTTGTATCCTGCTACTCTGCTGAATCTTTCTATTAGTTCCAGTAGTTTTCTCATGGAGTCTTTTGGGTTTTCTATGTATAGTAATTGATCTGAAACTTTTTCTGACACAAAAGCAATTATGAAAACCCTATAATGGTCAGATCCAGGGATGGATGGACATTTCTCTGAAGGCTTTTTCCATTTGTGGATATCTTGAAAAATCTATTCTCAATTTATCTGCTCCTATGCTCCAAATAACAAATGAACTGATAGCATAGAAGGCCAACAAGAATCTTTAACTCTCTTGCCAGAGTTGTGTTGTATCATAGAATTGTCCTTGATTTTCTTCTAGCACAAGGAGGAGTTTGTACAATTGCTAATACTACTTGTACTTGGATAAATACATCAGGAGAAGTAGAACAAGATCTTAAACAAGTCCACCAGAAATCTACATGGCTTCAACGCCTTCCTATGTCCAACTTTCCTTTTCTTGGTATTTTTAGTTGGCTATCTACTGAAATTTTTTCTTGATTATGTTCAATTTTACAAACTGGATTAATTCTCTTAATCATTATAATAATTACTATAGGGTTAATCAAATGTTTTATGAAACATTTTTCAAACGCTTGTACTCACAATGCATCACTCGTTGCTATGCAAAAGATCATGTATTTTGAAGAAAGGGCAATTCCTTAGAGAATAGTTTGGCTCTTCGTCTTGTCTGATGCCCCTTTCTGCGAAGTATTCTTATTAATTTGGCCCTGATCTTACACATCCCTTCTTAAAAGATCCCAGAAGCAGAGGTCCAAGCTCTGGCATGGTGAAAACGTCAGCAGTGGTACAGCTATCTGCAGGATAGCAACCTGGGTCTTAAAGGCTTAACAAGGTAAGCAGCCATGAATAAACAGATGGTGTGAGACTGTATGCCTGGAGTCTTAAAAGCCTATTTTAAATAGGCAGCTGTCTAATAAACGTAAGGAAAATCAGTCCATGCAGAAGAAGACACTCTTATAATAGTTATCAGCCAATTTCTATAGAAATTCTTGATCAGAAAGAGGTGTTGTGAAGGAGCCCTAAAAATCTGCGTGCTTGGCACAAAGGAAGCATCCGCCTAGGAAGTATGTTGGAAGCCATTTTTGTTGTTTACTGCTCATTCTGAGCTGACTCTCAAAAGCCAGCCAGCCAGGATGCTTCAGGAAGCCTGTGGGCTCCCCTTCCCTCCCTTCCTCTCACAGCATGCTCCCAGGAAGAACACTGACTCAGGCTGGCCCCCAGAATATCCATAGATTAACAAGATGTTAACTGCCTCAAACTTTATGATTAACAAAATAATGTTTAAGGGATCTAGTAATTGTCTTGTGTCTGTTAAAGCATGATTTTGTAAATGCCAGCCAATCAGAATTTTTTCCTTGTAAGTTCTGGAGTTTTCTGTACTTAAACTATATGAAAATTCCTTTCACCAGCGTGATTTCATGAATCCTCACAAGGTGCTGCCTGATAAGGATCATTCTTTTCCTTCAGTAATTGTCTTTGCTTTAATTTTAACAGAAGCTCCAGTTTGCTTTGGCATTATCAATGCATCTTGATTGAATATTTGATCAATTTCAGACTGCAGAAGTTGGTAAAAATCTTCAGTTTCTTCATCTTTGGCATTAATGGTTGGTGCATAAATTTGAATAATAGTTGTATTAACTGGTTTTCCTTGTAGGCATATGGATGTTATCCTATCACTGACAGCATTGTACTTCAGCATAGATCTTGAAATGTTCTTTTTGACAATGAATGTGACACTGTTCTCTTCAAGTTGTCATTCCCAGTATAGTAGACCATATGATTGATTCAAAATGGCCAATACCATTTTGAACCATTTCAGGAGGGAACATATGATCAAGAACCGATGGTATTGAAGGAAGAAGTCCAAGCTGCACTGAAGGTATTGGCAAAAAACAGGCTCAAGCAACTGACAGTATACCAATTGAAATGATTCAATAAATGGATGCAGTGCTGGAAGCACTCATTTGTCTACACCAGGAAATTTGGAAGACAGCTACCTGGCCAACCAACAAGAAGAGATCCATATTTGTGCCCATTCCAAAGAAAGGTGGTCCAACAGAATGCGGAGATTATTGAATAACATCTTTAATATCACACAGAAGTAAAATTTTGCTGAAGATAATTCAAAAATGGTTGCAGCAGTACACTGACTGGGAGCTGCCAGAAATTCAAGCCAGATTCAGAAGAGGACATGAAATAATGCTGATGTTAGATGGATCTTAGCTGAAAGCAGAGAATACCAGAAAGATGTTTACCTGTGTTTTACTGACTTTGCAAAGGCATTCGACTGTGTGCATTGTAACAAATTATGGATAACATTGCAAAGATTGGAAATTGCAGAACACTTAATTGTGGTCATGCAGAACCTGTATATAGACCAAGAGGCAGTAGTTTGAAGAGAACAAGAGGATACTGTGTGGTTTAAAATCAGGAAAGGTGCGTGTCAGGGTTGTATCCTTTCACTGTACTTATTAAGTCTGTATGCTAAGCAAATAATCCAAGAAGCTGGACTATATGAAGAGGAACAGGGCATCAGGATTGGAGGAAGACTCATTAACAACCTGCGATATACAGATGACACAACCTTGCTTGCTGAAAGTGAAGAGGACTTGAAGCACTTACTGATGAAGATCAAAAACTACAGCCTTTAGTATGGATTACACCTTAATGTAAAGAAAACAAAAATCCTCACAACTGGACCAATAAACAACATCGTGATAACTGGAGAAAAGATTGAATTTGTCAAGGATTTCATTTTACTTGGATCCACAATCAACACTTACGGAAGCAGCAGTCAAGAAATCAAATGATGTATTCCATTGGGCAAATCTGCTGCAAAAGACCTCTTCAAAGTGTTGAAAAGCAAAGATGTCATCTTTAAGATTAAAGTGCGCCCAACCCAAGCCATGGTAGTTTCAATCACCTCATATGCATGTAAAAGCTAGACAATGAATCCAGAAGACCAAAGAAGAATTGACACCTTTGAATTATGGTATTGGCAAAGAATATTGAATATACATGGACTGTCAAATGAAGGAACAAATCTGTCTTGGAAGAAGTACAGCCAGAATGTTCCATACAAGCAGTGATGGTGAGACTTCTTCCTGTGTACTTTGGACATGCTATCAAGAGGGACCAGTCCCTGGAGCAGATGTTATGCTTGGTAAAGTACATAGTGAGGGAAAAAGAAGATGACCCTCAATGAGATGGATTGACACAGTGGCTGCAACAATGGGCTCAGGTATAACGATTGTGAGGATGGCGCAGTACAGGGCAGTGTTTCGTTCTGTTGTACATAGGGTCACTATGACTTGGAACCAACTCGACAGCACCTAACAACAACAGGCTGTATATTAAGAATGAAGCATCCCACATGTGAAGATTGACTACTTTTCTGAAAATAACAATAAGAATATGAAAGCATATGGCAAAAGTCCAAAGAGTCTATGAGAAAATGGAAGAAAGCTGGGGCAAAGTTAGGGAACACAATAGCTTGAGTTATTTCTGAGGTTTCCAAACGATTGAGAAGTGCTAGGAACACAAGGAATGGTTGTTGGAACAAGGACCATTGTTGAAAAGTTAAAGTGACATAGTTTCAGACCTAAATGAAAGAACTTTCAGGTAGTGTAGCCTAGTATATTTAGGAGACAGGCCTGGGTTTATATTCCCGCTCTGCCACTCACTGGGTAACCTTTAGCAAGTTGCTTAATTACACTAACCTGTTTCTTCATTAATACACTAGAGACAAAATATTTACTTTATAAGACCGTAGTGAGAATTAAACATGATAATTTTGTAAATGCTTTGCATCATGCCTGGCCTTAGAGAGGGTCTAATTAAATAGTAATTATAATCAAGTAGAGACCACCAATGAAAAAATGAGTGCCAGTGGAACTATTATGTGTGATACTATAATGGTGGATATATGACTTTATGTATTTGTCAAAGCTTATAGAACTGTACAACACAAACAGTGAACCCTAACGTAAACTATGCACTTTATTTAATAATGTTTCGATATTGGTTCATCAATCATAACAAATGTACCACACGAATGCCAGGTATTAATAATATTGGGAACTGTGTGTGTGAGAGAGAGAGGGTACATGGGAAGTCTCTGTATTTCTGTGTAATTTTTCTGTAAACCCAAAACTGCTCTAAAAAAACAGTTTCTTAAAAAATAAGAAGAAAGGTAAGAAGGGAGAGGCTTACCCTGTAAAGTAGGAAGCTCTGAACAAGTACTATACCCATTAAGCCAGTTGGTCATGTAGCAGGGTGCTGTAAAATAATTCCTTCTGCATGGATTGGAGTAGCCTAGGTTAGTGACTGGACTCTGGTGAATGCATTCAAATCTAAGATTTTATGATATATTAATACTTAAATTGCTTTACAAACATAAATTCTAAAATAAGATGGCCCCAAAATGCATAAAATGAAATTGCTAGAACTACAGTAGAAAATTGGCAAATTTACCATTATAATGGGAGACTGACTGATCTATTTGATCTATTAATGGATAACAGGCATACTAATAGGTGAACCATAAAACATTAGTAAAGATACAGAGAATTTGAACTACCAAGCTTAATTCATTTGACATATATCTCTACACCTATCTACTGATGAATAAACATTCTTCTCAGGCTTAGAACATTTATAAAAATTGATCATGGACTAGGTCATACAACAAGTCTCAAGAAACTTTTTCAAGAATCAAGATCGTATTGATTATCCAGCCACAATGCAATAAATGTGTAAGTAAAAATAAAAAGATAAATTCATTTTGAATTAAAAAAGTTAAAATAACTCATGGTTTAAAGAAGAAAAGATAATTTTAAAATACCAGAACTAAATAAAAATACTATTATCAAAACTTGTTGGATACATAAAAAGTGTTAATTTGAGGAAACTTACAGCTTTAAATGCTTATATTAGAAAAATAGGTTAAAAATTAATAATCTAAGATCATTAACTGAGTTTGTAAAAAGAACACCGAATAAATCTGAAGTAGAAGAGATTAAAAAAAAAGAACAGAAGTCAATAAAATGGAAAACAAAGATACAACCAGGAGGATCAATACTGCCAAAAGATGGTTCTTGTAAAAAACTAATATAATAAGACAAATTCTGGTGAGATTAAGAAAAAAATGAAAGAAGGTCAATTAAACATTAGGAATGAAAAAGGGGTATAACTGCAAATATAATAGAGATTTAAAAAAGATAAAATGAACAACTTTATGTCAATAAATATGAAAATTTAGATGTAAAGTACATTAGAAAAATATAACTTAGGAAAAATGGCTTAAGAATTCTTAAGGAAGGCTGACTAATCCTGTGACTATTAAAGACAATGAATTTAAAGGTGAAAATCTTTGCACAAAGAAAACTCAAGGCCCAAATAATTTTATAGTTAGTTCTGCCAAACTTTTAGCAAACAGCTAATTTCAATCTTAGAGAAATCATTTCAGAGAATAGAAAAAAGGAAGAAAGAAAGAGAGAAATATTCCCCAACTCATTCTTTGATGCTGGTATAACTATTGACAATATGAGAAAGGAAAATTACAGGCCACACTCACTTATAAACATAAACTGCTGCTAATAGAAATGTTGAAAGTTTGAGTCCACCAAGAGGCACTGTGGAAGAAAGTCCTGGAGATCTACTCCCGAAAAATCAGCCACTGAGAACCCTATGGAGCACAGTTCTACTGTGACACACATGGGGTTGCCACAAGTCAGAGTCGACTTGATGGCAACTAATAGTAACTGGTAAACAAAGTGGTAGCATAAAATACCAGGTGAGATTGATTAAAAGATAATATACCACAGCCAAATTGGGTTTATCTCAGGAATGCAAAGGTACTTGGCATTAGAAAAACTCATGATTCTTCATTTTGATAGATGAGGGAAGAAAAAACCTTTTGCTGATCTCAAAAGGTGAAAGAAAAAATCATCTGATAAAATCCAATACTCATTTGTAATAAATCTTTTAGCAAATTTGAAATGAATGGGAATTTCCTCAACTTGATATAGGATATCTGTGAAAAACCTGCAACAAGCATCATTATTATTATTATTATTTTCTTTGATAATATTTTATTGTGTTTTTGGTGAAAGTTTACACAGCAAGTTAGGTTCCCAGTTGACGATTTCCACACAAATTGATCAATGACATTAGTTACATTTTTCACAATGTGTCAACATTCTCTTTAATTATGTTCTGGTTGTTCTGTTTCCAGTGCTCTTGTTTCCCTGCCCCCTTATCTTCTCATCTTTGCTTTAGAGTAATTGTTGACCTTTTGGACTCATACAGATGGTTTTTTAGTACAGCACCAATATAATGGGTAATATCCTTTGTTTCGTTTGGCACTCTGCTTTTCTGCTAAAAGGTAATCTCGGGATAATTTTGGTTTAAGGTTTAATGAAAGAAGGAGTCCTCTTGTCTTAGGTGGTCCAGTTAGTCTGGCTCTTGTAAAAGAATTCTGAGTTTTGTTCTGCATTTTTCTCCCATTCTATCTGGGCTCATCTATTGTGACCTGGTCAGAACGGTCAGTAGTGGTAGCCGGACACCATCTGGTTCTTCTGGTCTCAAGGTAGTCGAGGTCGTGGCTCATCAGCCTTATAGACTTCTTTTCTGAGATTTAGATTACCTTCTTACTCTGTTGCTCCTGATGAGTAGAGACCAGTACTTGTATTTTAAATGGCCTCTTGAAAACTTTTAAGACCCCAGATGCTACTCACTTCACTAGGATGCAGAACATGAAATTTGTGAACAATATTATGATAATTGACTGAGTTGTCCCATGAAACTATGGTCCTAAGCTTTCAAACCTAGAAAACCAATCTCAGAAGGTGTTTGATTATATCTGAGGACTATCTGTAGTTGTGTCTTCAATGAATATATGTGCCTGCCCACACATATCTGTATTTACACGTAGGTATAGATACGTCTGTTCTCACATATGTATATACCTGTATCTACCCATCTACGTATATGCCTATACCCATCCATATGTGATCCTAGACTCATTTTTTGGTCTTTGTTGCAGTTGTTGCCGTCTTATATATATCAAATTCTTCAGAACAGGCATCCTTTTCTCATGAGCACTTCTCAGAGACATCATTTACTTTGGTCATGCTGTGCTCAATACACCCACATTCAGTGCCACTTTTCCCATCATCAAGAGTAACAAGTATCTAAGATCTAAAGTGTGCTTCTCCCTCCCGCCACTCCTCCCCTTGGTAACGACTAATGAACACTGGACTCTTTTGTGTATGTTTCTTCTTGTCCTCTTATAAAATAGGGATCATACAATATTTGTATTTATGAACTTGACTTATTTCACTTAGCATTATGTCCTCAGGGCCATCCACGTTAAATATGTTTTGTGGAATCATTATTCTCTATGGTTGTGTACTATTCCATTGTATGTATATACCACATTTTGCTTATCCATTCATCCATTGAAGGGCATTGTGGTTGTTTCTGTTTTTTTGCTATTGTAAATAAAGCTGCAGTGAACATAAGTGTGCATATGTCTGTTCATGTCACTACTTTTATATCTCTAGGATATATACATAGGAGTGGGTTTGCTGGATCGTAGGGTAGTTCTATTTCTAGTTTTTTGAGGAAGCCCTATACTGTTTTCTGTAGTGGTTGTACCATTTTACAGTCCCACCAGCAATGGATAAGGGTTCCAATCTCCCCAGATCCTCACCAACATTTTTTTTTTATTTAATCAGTGCCATTTTAGCCAGGGTTAGACAGTATCTCATTGAGTTTTGATTTGCGTCGCTCTAAGGGTTAATGATTGCGAGCATCTTTTCATGTGTTTGTTGGCTGCTTGGATATCCTCTTTGGTGAAGGTTCTGTTCATATTCTTTGCCCATTTTACAATTAGGTTCTTTGTCTTTTTGTTGTTGAGTTGTTGGAGTTTTCTATAAATTTTAGAGATTAGACCCTTATCGGATATGTCTTTTCTGAAGATTTTTTCCTAGATTGTATGTTCTCCTTTTACTCTCTTGATAAAGCCTTTTGATGACCATAAGTTTTTAATTTTTATAAGGTTCCATTTATCTGCTTCGTCTTTTGTTTGTGCATTTGTTTGTTATACTATTTTTACAAAACATTAGGTCCCATAGTTTCTCCCTATGTTTTCTTCCAGGAATTTCGTAGTTGTAGGTTTAACATTTAGGTCTTTGATTCATTTTCAGTTTGTTTTTGTGTATGGTGTGAGGTATGGGTCGTTTTATTTTTCTGCAAGTGGATATCCAGTTTTGCCAGCACCATTTATTAAAGAGATTGTTTCTGCCCCATTGAATGGATTTTGACCCCTTGTTGAAAATCAGTTGTCCATAGATAGCTGGATTTATTTCTGAGTTCTCAATTCTGTTCCACTGGTCTATGTGTCTATCATTGAACCAATACCAGGTTGTTTTGATTATAATGGCTGTATAGTATGTTTTGATATTGGGGAGTGTGGGGCCTCTTGCTTTGTTCTTCTTCTTCAATATTGTTCTCGTGATTCAGGGTTTCTTTCCTTTCCATGTGAAGTTGGTCATTAGTTTTTCCATTTCAGTAAAGAGGGTTCTTGGGATTTGTGTTGGGATTGCATTGTATCTGTAGATCACTTAGGTAAAATTGATATTTTTACTATATTAAGTTTTCCAATCCATGAGCACAGAATGTCCTTCCATTTATGTAGGTCTCTTTTAGTCTCTTGTAATAGTGTTTTATAGTTTTCATTGTATAAGTCCTTTATATCCCTGGTTAGGTTAATTCCTAGGTATTTTATTGTTTGGGGGGCTATTGTAAAAGGTATTTTATTTATTTAGTTTTTGGAATGCTCCTTGTTAATGTAAAGGAACCCAGCTGACTTTTGTGTTGATCTTGTACCCTGCAGCGTTGCTGAATTCTTCTATTAGTTCCAGCAGTTTTCTTGTGGCCCTGGTGGCACAGTGGTTAAGAGTTTGGCTGCTAAACTTTTTGGTTAGTTCGAATCCACCAACCGCTCCTTGGAAATCCTATGGGGGTAGTTCTACTCTGTCCTGTGGGGTTGCTATGAGTTAGAATTGACTCAATGGCAATGGGTTTGTTTATTTTTTTATGTATAAGATCATGTTATCTGCAAATATAGTTTTACTTCTTCCTTTCTGATTTGGATACCTTTTATTTCTCTTTCTTGAAGAAGCATCACTCTTAATGCGGAAACATAAAGTCTTTTAAAATAAGGAACTAGACAAGAATGTGAACTACCATCACATTTATTCAAGTACTGGAGATTCTAGCCAGCATAGTAAAATACGAACAAGAAAAAATAAAAGTGACATTAATATATGACTGTCTAAATAGAAAACTAAAATTAATCTATAAATTATTAAAAATATGAAGAGCATTTAGCAAGGTGTTTATAAGATCAATATATGAAAACCCACTGCATTTTTATAAGCTAGCCAACAATTCAAAAATATAATTTGTTTTTAAAAAAGAAATCATTTATAAAAACATAAACTGGAATAAATCTAGGAATAAACCTAACCAAAGACATGAAAGCATTTCTAGAGAAAATTAGAAAATTGTATTGAAAGCATTAAAGAAAACCTAAATAGAGATATATGTTGTTGTTGGGTGCTGTTAAGTGGGTTCCAACTCATACAGACCTTATGTATAACAGAGTGAAATGCTGCCTGGTCCTGCGCCATCCTCACAACTGTTGCTATGTTTGAGCCCATTGTTGCAGCTACAGTGTCAGTTTGTCTTGTTGAGGCTCTTCGTCTCCTTCACTGACCCTCTCTACCTTACCAAGCATGACGTCCTTCTCTAGGGATTGACCCTCCCTGATAACGTGTCCAAAGTATGTGAGACGAAGTCTTGCCGTCCTCGCTTATAAGGAGCATTCTGGCTGTACTTCTTCCAAGACAGATTTGTTTGTTCTTCTGGTAGTCCATGGTATATTCAATATTCTTTGCCAACATCACAATTCGAATGCATCAATTCTTCTTTAGTCTTCCTTACTCATTATCCAGCTTTCACATGCATATGGTCAGGTGTACCTTAAGTCATCAAAGGGACATCTTTGCTTTTTAACACTTTAAAGAGGCTTTTTTGCTGTCCAGACCAGAAAAGACTCACCTGACACGTGTGAATTATGGACTGGGCAACGCTTCGTTCTGTTATACACAAGGTCGCTATAAGTCGGAACCGACTAGATGGCACCCGACAAGAACAACATTTATCAAAAGACTCCGTAAAGAAAATGAAAAGACCTTGGGGGAAAAAATTGCTCAAAAGAACAAACAAATCTGTTTTGGAAGAAGTACAACCAGAATGCCCCTTAGAAGCAAGGATGGTGAGACTTCATCTGACATACTTTGGACAAGTTATCAGGAGAGATCAGTCCCTGGAGAAGGTGAAGTAGAGGGTCATAGAAAAAGAGGAAGACCCTCAACAAGATAGACTGACACAGTGGCTGCAGCAATGGGCTTAAGCATACCAACAATTGTAAGGATAACGCAGAACCAGGCAGTGTTTTGTTCTGTTGTACATAGGGTCACTATGAGTCAGACCAACTCGACGGCACCTAACAACAAAGGACATTATTGAACAAATGGCGAAATTTCATTACAGGTTGTAGTGCGGTAAGGGCCAGCATAAATCCAATTCCCAAAATGTGTAAATTAATCCAGCCCTACATTCCCACTCATCACCAGCTGTGCCTGTGGCACTCTCTCTCTGACCCTAGCCATGCAGAGCTAGGTCTAAAGATCACAAGTTAAAAGGACATTGTCATTCAGACTGCCAAGTAGGCACATGCCAGTTGCAAGTTTGGGGAGTCCATATGACATCCCAGCCTTCTGACTTACTGGCCACAAATTCAGGGCTAGTTTCCCACTATCCCTTCAGGATGCCAGCTGCATGCTTGAGAGTCCACATACAAAACCCTTACTTTCTGACCTACTGGCTCCCAATGTCTCTTTGAGTTCAATAATTCTCTGGAACGACTCACATAATTCACGGAGAGTATACCAAGCCACATGTGGAGCTCTGGTGGGCAGTGGTTTAGAAATCGGCTGCTAACCAAAAGGTCAGCAGTTCGAATCTGCCAGCCATTCCTTGGAAACCCTATGGGTCAGGTCTATTCTGTCCGAGGGTCACTATGAGTTGGAATCGACTCGACTGCAACGGGTTTGGTTTTTTTTTTTTTGGTATACCAAACTATGGTATTTTCAATTGCTTCATATGCATGCAGAAGCTGGACAGTGAATGAGGAAGACTGGAGAACTGATGCCTTTGAATTATGGTGTTTGCAAAGAATACTGAATATACCATGGACTTAACGAACAAATCTGTCTTGGAAGAAGTACCACCAGAATGCTCCTTATAAGCGAGGATGGCAAGACTTCATCTCATATACTTTGGACATATTATCAGGAGGGACCAGTCCCTGGAGAAGGACATCATGCTTGGTAGAGGGTTAGCGAAAAAGAGGAAGACCCTCAACAAGATGGATTGACACAGTGGCTGCAACAATGGCCTCAAACATAGCAACAATTGTGAGGATGGTGCAGGACCGGGCAGTGTTTCATTCTGTTGATCATTGGGTAACTATGAATCGGAACCAACTTGACAGCACCTAACAACAACAACAACATATCATATTTATGACTACCGATTTATTATAGCCAAAATAGATACAAATGAAGAGACACATAAGGTAAGATCTGGGAGGGTTCCCAGTGCAGGACTTCCATGTCCCAAGGGATGTGCTACCCTCCTAAAAGCAGATGTTCTCACCAACTAGGAAGTTCTCTGAGGCTTAGGATTACGGGTTATCAGCCAGTCCTGCATTATAGGCTAAATCATGCCTTCTGCACCTGGTTGATATTGGCCTCCCAGGTGAGTCTTTTCTGGTCTGCCCAGCCCCCAAGTCGCGAGAATAAATTCTCAGGTGTGACCAAGAATTGCTCCAAGGGTTATTTCTCCAGAGCCAAGGACAAAGGCCACTCTGCTGGGAGTAAAACTAGGTCCTTTAGCCTATAACTGTATATTAGATATTAGTATTACATCAATGTTAAACTCCCTAAATTTGAAAATTGTTTTGTAGGGTATGTAAGAGAATATCTTTGTCTTTACAGATACACACTACAACTTATTCTCAAATGGTTTAGCAAAAATTATATACATATATATTCTCTCTTACACACAATTGTGAATCTACGTAAAGGTTATACAGGAGTTCATTGTACTAAATCTGCAACTTATCTATACATTTGATTTTTTTTTAAATAAAAAGTCAAAAAATATGCAAACACAAGCTATAAACAGGGAGAAAATATTTGCAACACATACAATTGACAAAAGATTAGTATCAATAATATATTTTAAAGGAAGAGAAGAAAACCTGAATGAATGACTAATTAATATATGAAAAAATGCACAATTTTATCAGCAATTGTTGTTGTTGTGTGCCGTGGAGTTGATTCCGACTCATAGTGACCCTACAGGACAGAGTAGAACTGCCTCATAGGGTTTCCTAGGGTGTAATCTTTACCAGAACAGATCGCCAGGTCTTTTCTCCTGTGGAGGCAATGATGGGTTCAAATCGCCGACCTTTAGATTAGTATCTGAGCGTTTTAACCATTGTTCCACCAGGGCTCCTTTATCAGTAAGTAAAAACCCGAAAAAACCAAACCTGTTGCCGTCCAGTTGATTCTGACTCATAGCGACCATATAGGACAGAGTAGAACTGCCCCATAGGGTTTCCAAGGAGCAACTGGCGGATTTCAACTGCTGACCTTTTGGTTAGCAGCCAAGTTCTTAACCACCAATTAAGACCATAATGTGGTACTGATTTATTCTCAATAGACTGGCAAAAATTAAGACGTCTGCAATAACCAGCACTGGAGAGAATGTAGAACAACAGGAAAGGCTGATTAATGCTAATAGCAGTGTAAACTGGTACAACCACTTTAGAAAACAATTCAGCATGATCTTGTAAAGCTGACCACCTCCATACCAAATGACCCAGCAGCGAAACCACTAGGATGCTCTGGCACGTATACAAGAGGCGTGCACCAAACGCATTGCCCTTGAGTTGATTCCAACTCATAGTGACCCTATTGCCCCACAGGGTTTCCAAGGAGCAGCTGGTGGATTCGAACTGCCAACCATTTGGTTAGCAGCTGAGATCTTAACAACTGGGCCACCAGGGCTCCTTAGAGGCAAGCACAAGACCACTTAATGGATAAACTACTATATAGCCTTGTTAGTAATGGCCTGGGGCCAATGCAGGTTTTTTGGGGCCTGAGTTGGTATAACTGGGGGAGGTGGGACTCTTCAAACAAATGATACAGAATTCTAAAGAACAGTTAAGTTCAGAAGTTAATATTTGTTTATAATAAGAAAAGAATTCACCACAAATTAAAACATTACGAAACTCAGAAAAGTATAATATTTTTCATTATCTCACACATCTCTAGAAGAGCCCTGGTGGTGCAGTGGTTAAGTGCTCGCTGCTAACTGCAAGGTCGGCAGTTTCAACCCACCAGCCACTACACAGGAGAAAGATGTGGCAATCTGCTTCCCTAAAGATTACAGCCTTGGAAGCCCTCTGGGGCAGTTCTACTCTGTCCTATAGGGTCGCTATGAGTTGCACGCGACTAGATGGCAACACGTGTATCTTTTTCCCTTCAGTTTTTGGCTGCACACTCTTTGATCCCCTCTTCATGTAGTAATAATTTCTGTAATATTGTTTTATAGACAGACAATAAAAAGATAATGAAGTCTTCTAGCATGATTTGAGATGTTTTATATTATTGATATTTGGGGTGCAAAAAATAAAGTCCAGCAGCAGACTCAAACTCAGGAGGTCGGATAAATTTCACTATGTGTAATTCCCATCAATAAAGAAAAAATGTAAAGTGCATTTATAATCATACCTACGGCAGTAATGTATACAATCCTGAAAGAAGAAAATTTCCATTTGACCAGCCTTTGGTCAGAACTGGATTCTCTGCTTACAATTTTAGACGTCTGATGACTGAGAGAATTTTCTACAGACAACTTTCTGGCTCTCCACATTTCAAACCCTGTTTTTCCTCTACTATCTACATAGCTCTGGAGCTGGGCACTGCAGGACACATTCATATCCAGATAGGACATCTGTCCCTCCACCTTCCTACTCTGAAATGAATAGCAATAGTCTAAGAAGAACAAACATAAATACCCTCCATTGAACCCAAGTAAAAGTATCCTTTACTCAATTCTACATTCTGCTCAAACCTAGAATGCCAGCCATCATTCAGCACTGCCCAACATGAGGGGAATAGTTGAAAGAGGGGAGGCTGGAGTGTAAAGAGAAAGTAGTCCTAATCCACTGTGGTTTTAAATATCTTACTTTTACAGATTTTACAAAAACACGTGACCATGTGAACACACTGCCCAGGGCTCTGCTTTTAGAGCTATAGAAGGAGCCCATGTGAGCGGTCCTGAAGCTTAACTCCATTAGGTTCATGGTGAATTTGCCTCTAATAACAAAAAAGGAGATAACTCGTGTCCACAGGAAAAATGGATAAACTACTATATATAAGCTACATTTTGTTAGGTGCTCTCGAGTGGATTCCGACTCATAGCGACCTTCTAAGGCAGAGTAGAACTGCCCCATAGGGTTTCCAAGGAGCGGCTGATGGATTTGAACTGCTGACCTTTTGGTTAGCAGCTGAGCTCCTAACCACTACGCCACCAGGCCTCCATATAAGCTATAGTCACTCAATCAGTGAAAATAAATGTTTTAATGCTACACTTAACAAATCAGAGACGAATGCTGAGTGATTAAAAGCAAATCCCAGAAGGCTACACACACAGTGTACTGTTATAAAACTCAAAAGAAAATATGTTGTTTAAGGTTGTATCAAAATATGATAAAACTACTAAGAATGGTAAGGGAAGTACGAACAAAATTCAGGATACTGGTGGTGGGGTAAGAGGCAAAAGGCAGAATACTGGTAATGTGGTGGATTCAGATTTTCGTTTTATTATTATGCTTTAAAACTTAGGTGTTTGTTAAATATGTCGTTTGTATTCATCAAATATTAGATTGAAAAAGTTTAAAACACTTTCAGTGCAACAAAATACAACTACTTCTCAGGACATCAACCTCAGCTTTTCTTCTTTCTCTCCCTCTGCCTTCTACGACCTTATTTCTCAACTACCAGATGCTAAGGGCACGTGGCTCCAGAAGCTGGCAAAGCAGAGAAATGGCAGCTTACAGGGGCCAAGAACCGTGACTTGGGTTTTCTTGTTATTGTTTGGGGTAAGAGTTATTCCCCCAGTAACAGCAGAATAGGGTTTTCTGGCCCGACGCGGCCTCTGCCCCTCCCTTTTACCCTCAAACTTGCCCCCTTCTAACTGTGCCAGGCCTCCGCGCCACCCCCTCCTTCTTTTTGGGCGGTCTGACGCATTCTCAGGCCCAGCCCACGATTACGTAAAATCTCCCAACAGGAGCTCCAAAACCGCCCTTCAACACAGAACAGGCCAAGCCCAGCCAGAGGTGGGTTTTAAAGGGAAGAGGAGTACCGGGCTCCAAACCTTACCATCCACCTGGAGGGAGCAAGGGGGCGTGGAAAAGGCACGGAGCTTCCTGCGACCGCCCCTCCTTCCTTCCTCCGGACCCCTCGGCCTGCTCCCAGCCAGACTCCGCCTCCCGCGGTGGCTCCGCCCCCTCGCCGCGCTAAAGGCGCGCCGCTGCCCCTTCCCAAAACCCGGAGAAGTGGATTCCGCGCTCCGTTCCGCCCCGCCCAAGTCGTAGTCTAGACGAGCCCCTCCGGGCTCGTCGGCCGGAAGCCCGGCCCAGCGCCTCGAAGCGGGAGTCGTTCCCGAGCACGAGCGGATGCGGCCCCAGGTCCGCGCGGGTGAGCGTGCCGCGGGCCCCGGCAGCTCGGGCCTCCTTCCCGTCCTGCTCCCCAACTTTCCGGGATCCGGGTCGCTAGGCCGCCGCGGCAAGATGTGTCTCCCTCCCCCAAACTCCCCATCCCGGTCCTTAGTCCGGAACCCGGCACCCACCTCCCCGTCTCCTAGCAGCGCCGTTACGTGTTCGCGCTTCGGGGATGTGGGGCCGCTAGGCAAGGGTGCCGGGCGACGCCCGAGGCGGGAATCGGGAGCGCGCGAGGCGGGCGTTGGCGACGGTTGGAGGGTGTGCCGCCCGCTGGCCCTGCTGGAGTGGTTCCGTTTCGCCATTTGAGGACTTCGAGTTCCAAGCTCTTCCCTGCTTACATAGCGCCTTCCCCATCCTTACCCTACCCCTGACATTCCCGGAGACTTACGATAGTAATTCTAGATCCTCATTTGCATTTTTGTTGAAATTTTTCTGGAAAGTGGACTGTGACAAATTTATCCTAAGAAATTTTTTTTTGGAAAAAATTTATTCGATAGTGTCAAAATCAGGTTAAAATCTTCTCTATCAACCACTATCATTTTGCAGAAACATATTTTTGTGGTAATAGGTATAGTTATGATTGACTGTTTGGACTCTGGAGCCAGAGTACCTGGATTCTAACAGTTAAGAATTGTGTGAACTTGCACAAGTAAATCTCTCTGAGGCTCAATTTCCTCATGTGTAAAATGAGCTTATACTATGTGTGTGCATATAAGGTATACTAACCTAATTTTGGAAACCCTGGTGGCATAGTGGTTAAGTGCTAGGGCTGCTAACCAAAAGGTTAGCAGTTCAAATCCACCAGCAGCTCCTTGAAATCCTGTGAGGCAATTCTAGTCTTGTCTTGTACGGTTACTGTGAGTCAAAATCCACTTGAGGCTTTGGGGTTTGGTTTGGTTAACCTAATTTTGGTGACGAAGTGGTTATGCGCTGGGCTGTTAACTAGAAAGTCGATGGTTTGAACCCACCAGCCACTCTGCTGGAGAAAGATATGGCAGTTTGCTTCTGTAAAATTTACAGCCTTGGAAACCCTATGGAGCAATTCTACATAGGGGTCGCTATGAGTCAGAATTGATTGATGGCAGTGAGTTTGTTTTTTGTTTTTTTTTTTTGGTACTAAGCTTATTTACATGGTTGTGAGTCTGAATCAACTCTAAGGCAAACACTAACATAAAATACTAAGCACTGATACACATAATAAGTGCTATAAATGTGTTAGCTATTACATAAAAATAGTATTTTTCTCTATGGCTTCTGTGGCTTTTAAGATTCTCATTGGAAGACCCTCAATGAGATGGATTGATGCAGTGGCCGCAACAGTGGGCTCAAACATAGCAACGATTGTGAGGATGGCTCAGGACGGAGCAGTGTTTCATTCTGTTGTACACAGGGTTGCTATGAGTCGAAACCAACTCCACAGCACCTAACAACAACAATTGTGAAGTATCCCCCCTGTTTTCTTTTGTGAAAATATAATTGAAGAATTCATTCCAAAATTTTTATAATAACTGATATTTCAAATTAAAGTAGTCAGTAAACCAGAAAGACTCTGTGCACAGGCTGTATTAAGGAGTGTGCAATGTTTCACCGTTGGTACGTGTGACAGATTGACTCTGTGTTTTTCCTGGAGGAAATTCGTGAATGGAAGAAAAGCTGGGTGTAAGTAGCGTCATGATGTCTTCTGAATTCCTTTGAGTCTAAGTTTAGGGACACTAGACTGATCTAGGGTCGTCATGTGGTACTTTATGTAAGGTGTGAAATTTCCTGAGAGTTAAATAAATTTTTTTATATAATTTCTTCAACAGAATATTGAAAGATGTTTGTTCCAAGATCTCTAAAAATCAAGAGGAACGCTAATGATGACAGCAAAGGTTGCGTGGCTAAGAAAACTAAATCACAAGCAGAAGACCTTCAGTTGGATGAAGGCAGAGATGCTGCAGAGGTTTTAGTTACAAAAGAAGCTTCCACACTGGACAGGCCCAGCCCTGAGTCAGGCCTCTTCCCCAGTCCTGGTGACCAGTTGGCTGAGGTTTGTTTGGTAGGATCTGAGCAGGGTACAAAGGACAGTGATCTTTCTGAGGAGCCTGTGAAGTCATTTTCCAAAACACAGCGCTGGGCAGAACCTGGAGAGCCAGTCTGTGTTATCTGTGGGCGTTATGGAGAGTATATCTGCGATAAGACGGAAGAAGATGTGTGTAGCTTGGAGTGTAAAGCAAAACATCTACAAGTTAAGGAAAAGGAAGAGAAAGGAAAACTTAGCAGTCCACAAAAAGCTGATTCTGAGTCAGAATCTCTGTTTAGTGCTTTTTATATCTATAAAGAGCACCCCTTTATTTTGAACCTTCAGGAGGACCAGATTGAACATCTTAAACAGCAGCTGGGAATTGTAGTTCAAGGGCAAGAAGTCACCAGGCCCATTATTGAGTTTGAACACTGTGGTTTCCCTGAGGCTTTGAATCACAACTTGAAGAAATCAGGCTATGAAGTTCCAACCCCCATCCAAATGCAGATGATTCCTGTTGGACTTCTGGGAAGAGACATCCTGGCCAGTGCTGATACTGGCTCAGGAAAAACGGCTGCCTTTCTTCTTCCCGTTATCATTCGAGCTTTATTGGAGGTAAGTTAAATTTCATGTGTATTAGTCTCAGAAACAAGTGAAATTTAGCATGTTTCGTCCTTGACTAAGGAGCCCTGGTGGCTTAATGGTTAAGCACTTGGCTGCTAACCCAAAGGTTTGGCAGTTTGAACCCACCTAGCTGCTCTGCAGAAGAAAGACCTGGCGAACTGCTCCCATAAAGATTACAGCCTAGAAATCCCTTTAGGGTGGTTCTGCTCTATCACATGGGGTCGCTATGAGTTGAAGTTGACTCGACAACACCTAATAGCACCATTCTTAACTATATTAAAGTTGGAAACAAAAACTAAATATTTAAAACTTAGGGAGTTTGTCTTTTATTATATTGAACCGAAGATCTCTTCATTGAAGGTCTGAAAAAATTGCTTTCCTTATAAAATGTTACATTTTTAACCAATTTTCTATCAAAGGAATAAGCTTTTGGTTTGGTGGGGATGGGGAGGATCCAGCTGACCAGACGGTGCAATTTTTGTCTCAGTTTAGCTGCCTTGGGTTTTGTGTTTTAAAGAAACTAACTGATTTATACCAAAGTTGGAACACTATCCTGGGGTTTCATGATATACCTTTAAATGTGATCTGTGGTTCGTCTTAAAATACTGTCTTACTTGTTAGCTTATAGTGTATAAAACACTTTGTACACATAATTAGTTTAAAAAACATTTTGAGTATTTGCCAAGTACTGGTGACCTTGTGGTGCAGTGGTTAAGAGCTACAGCGAGTTACGGCTGCTAACCAAAAGGTCGGCAGTCGGATCCACCAGCAGCTCCTTGGAACCTCTATGGGGCAGTTCTACTCTGTCCCGTAGGGTCTCTATAAGTTGGAATGGACTTGATGGCAGTGGGTTTGGTTTTTGGTGACATTGTGAGGGAAGGAGGGAAATGAATGAAAAAATGTGGGCAAAGAGGAAAAATAAAGGGGGAAAATTTGGAAAAACTAAAGAGTAGTAGAAAATAATGTGAGGAAAAAATAACAGAAAGCACTAGATGATCAAAACATAGGTAAAACTCTTGAGGTGCAAAATATAGCTAGAGAGCAGGGAATAAGGTATTTATATTTAAAGTTAGTTGTATAAGAAAGAAGTGAATGTACAGGAGAGCTAA
The DNA here is from genome assembly GCF_000243295.1 of Trichechus manatus latirostris. Classification (NCBI taxonomy): domain Eukaryota; kingdom Metazoa; phylum Chordata; class Mammalia; order Sirenia; family Trichechidae; genus Trichechus; species Trichechus manatus. The sequence continues at coordinate 15,825,926 of NW_004443971.1, forward strand.
GAGAGAAAAATGAAGGGTGGAATGGCAAGTATTAACCAGGTCTCACGGTGCCTACCAGGTTTTCTGTTCAGAGGAGATCTAGAAGTAAACCCTCAGTTTTCCCACTCTAGTTAACGTGGACACCTCGTAGTAAGGGCCCTTTCTTGCCCCAATTGTGATCTTTTGTTGTTTTCTGTAAAAAATGAGTTCATTTATAATGGCTTTGAAGAAAAAAATCTGTAGGGAGCAAAAACCCTAAGAATTGGGCTGAGGGGAGTATATAAAAGGGAAATGTTCCTGGAATCCCTGCGGAATTTAGTTCATAGATCAGCAGGAATTCCTTGTGTTTTTAGACTTGTTTTTCATATCTTTGCAGGACAGAACTCCATCTGCACTTATTCTGACACCAACAAGAGAGCTAGCCATTCAGATAGAGAGGCAAGCTAAAGAATTGATGAGTGGGCTGCCTCGCATGAAAACAGTGCTTCTCGTAGGGGGCTTACCCTTACCCCCCCAGCTTTATCGGTTGCGACAGCGTGTTAAGGTAAGCATGATTTGGTAGCATACCTTTGAAAAGTTCTGTACACGATATAGAAACTAATTTTCTTTCCCTTCAGGGACTTCCGAGTGTGATTTTGGGAATCCTTTATGTTCTTGCCCAGTAAGCATTAATTTTTTTAGCGGTTGTTTTATGTAGGAGAGGAAAGGAACACAATTTATTGAGTGCTTGTTGTATGCCAGACACTGCTGGGTGTTTTCACATGCATTTTCTCATTTAACCATCACATTGTCTCTTGGAGGTGGGTTGCCATGTCCCATCTCAGAAAGATGAGATTTATCTAAAGATCCATAGCTAATAAATGGTGGTTGCCAAGGTTGAAACCTTAATTTCCCTGACTTTGCTCCTTCCTCAGCTGTGCTATTGTATGTACACCTTCTTCTGTTAGTCTATATTTTCTGATGTCTAAAAATATGTAAAGGCATTGTGGTCTGCTTCTAGCTTTGGAACTTTATGGCAGTGTGACCATAGATAAGTTACTTAATTTCTGTGAGCCTCAGTTACCTTGGTTTGAATGTGCAATTGAAGATACTTGACTACCTCATGAGGTAGGAGTGTTATTCAAAATGTTTAATGCAAGGTTTGGCACAAGTGCTAACCAATCAAAATGGACTGTAGCCTTGGTGCTGGAGATAGGTCCTGGAGGCCCCCTGCTGTTCCAGGCATTAACCGTTTAGTTACTGGAGGGTGGAAGGGGTGGGGAGGTCCTGGAGTGCTGCAGGGAAGAGCTGAGGTGACAGGGAATGGTGGGTAGGAGGAGTCAGGGGGCTTGAGGCAATAGTTATTTACCAGCAGGGATGGAACTACTGCAGTATTCAACAACTTATGTGGGTGAATATCAGCCTTTCTTATGTTTTGAGGTTAAAATGAGACATATTTGACAGATTTAAAACATGTAGAATGTAATTTTAAGAAATTGCAGGTTAAGTAATGGGATATTGGATCATTGTGACCCTCCAATATATAAAACAGATAAAGGTTAAATAAAATAGGTTTTATTATTAAAAAATTTTAAGTTCAGCACTATATACTTTTAAAGTAAACAACAACAACAAATATATATATATATA
>NW_004443971.1:15827633-15869451 GCF_000243295.1 Trichechus manatus latirostris
GGGCAAACCCTTAATTTTATGTTACTTTGCTCTAGGCACTAAATCACAACAGGTGAACTGCTGTTTCTGAATAAACAATGGTCCAAATATGTAATAAGATTTTTTAAAACGTAAACAATTGCTTAAATAGCTCTTAACCAGGCAGCCATCATTAAACAAATCATTAATATCAAATCATCAGTATCATTATTATCAAATAGGGTATCTGTGGGCTGTAAGAGTTAAAACAAATTTCTTTTTACAGATTTTGTATAGATTCTTATATATTCAAGTCTTTTAATTGGAAGGTGAGGAGAGAGAGAACTGGTCCCAGGAGCTAAAAATGCATTTTATATAGTTTTTCAGTGTAATAAAGTGTTACATGTAGAAATAAAATTTTAATAAGCGTTAGCCAAATTTCCCATTATTAAAAAGAAACATCCAATGGGTGGCACCTTTTTTTAAATTTTTGTGTACTTTAGATGAGGGTTTACAGAACAAACTAGCTTCTCATTAAACAGTTAGTACACATATTGTTTTATGACGTTGGTTAATAACCCCACAACATGTCAACACTCTCCCTTCTCGACCTTGGGTTCCCTATTACCAGCTTTCCTGTCCCCTCCTGCCTTCTGGTCCTTGCCCCTGGGCTCGTGTTCCCCTTTAGTCTCGTTTTGTTTTATGGGCCTGTCTAATCTTTGGCTAAAGGGTGAACCTTGGGAGTGACTTCATTACTGAGCTGAAAGAGTGTCCAGGGGTGATACTCTCGGGGTTTCTCCAGTCTCTAAACAAAAATGTTTTTGATGGACATCAGCTTTCAAGTTGGGGTAATGGATTTTAACTGCAGATTCCTATCAGCCTCCTCAGTAATGCATTTTCATTGCACAAAGCAGAGAAGACCCTGATTCACATGGATAAGTAGCCACAAATTCTAATAGCTTTTAATCAACTAACCTGGCCTTCCCAGGGTACCCTTTGGTTAAACAAAAATGACCAAGAAGCTACAGAAAAGCTTCTTTCTGAGATCTAAAAAAAATAAGTTAATGCACTGGTAGTAGTCTGCAGCATATACCGTCTAGAAGGTAACGTGTATGAGTGGGCACAGTGTTTTGATAATTTTCTCGAAAGTTACAAGTATAGCATAGTTTATTTTCCCCCTGGGACTTTTAAAATAAGTTCGTAACATGATGCCCATTACCCCTGTAAACTTCAGTGTGTGATTGCTACAATCAAAAACATTATCCTCTATAACCACAATACAATTGTAGAGTTAGGAAATTAACCTTGATACACCTGAATACATTAGGAATTAACATTGATATCATCTGCTCCTCAGACCCTATTCAAGTTTTGCTAATTGTCCCATCAGATTTTTTTTAATAGCACAGGGATCCAGTTCAGAATTGTGCTTTGCATTTAGTTGACATGTGTCTTTCATCTCCTTCAATTTGGAACAGTTCTTCCTCAGTCTTTCCTCTTTTCCGATGATCCTGACACTTTTGAGGTTACGTGATACTTACTTTGAAGAACGTACCTCAATTGATTAGAGTCAAGTTATGTATCTTTGACAGGAATATCATGGAAGAGATGCTTTATTCTTTACATTGCATCCTTTTAGATTTCACACAATTTCAATGTGTCCCTGGATTGGTGATGGGATCTGTAAAGTAAGTGTAAAGGTTTTTTTCCTCTTTCATAGTTAGTATGTATTTTTTTTGTTCTTCACCAAACCCTATCACTCTTTTTCTCTCTTTGTTTCTTTCATCCATTTATCTATCTATATCATTATGGACTCAGGGTTTCCTATCTTATTCAAAGGCTATAATTGTTAACTATCATTTATTTTGATACTTCACTGTCCTAACTTGACCAGTGGGGTGGGTGCCCCTTCAAGTTGGTTTCTGTGTCCTTTTATTATATCCTCATTATTCTTTGATTAGTTTGTTACTTTTCAGGCTCATCTTGTTGTTTCCCTAGGAATCATGCCTTTCTCCGAGGAGCCCTGTTTTTTTTCAGTAGAGAATAGTATTTAGAAACCAAGATCTGGGCTCAAGGTGTGCTGCTCATTGTTCTTGGGCTATCACTGCTTCCAGGACATCTCAGTGGATAGAGCTAGGGAATAGATGCATGTGTATGGATTCCTATATATATGTTTATTGGAGACCATGAGTGTATGTGGATACTTCCAATTCTGATTCCACGCAGAAGATTCATTTTAGGTTTTCCGTTTCCGTATTTGTAACTTCCTTTTCTGAAAGTAAGAAACCTGTCATTTGTTATCCTTTATATTTTATTCATCTGATAAATCCCCCTATATGTAACCAATCTCCTATCATCACCACTGCCCCCTTCTTCACAGTGATACCCTCCTCCCTGGACTTGACCAGTTCAAGCTGGGGCATTTCCCCTCCCCGTAACATACCTTCCTCACCCCCTTAGGCTCCAGTGTCCCATGCAGGGCTGCCTGTGCAGGGCTGCCCTTCTGTGGAGACTTCTTCCTCACCCTTCTGCCAGTCCCCCTCCCCACACCAGGGTGTGCTCCCTCATGGACACCCTCTCTGAAACAACTGTCTGCTCAGCAAAACTATCTTTCAAGAGCAAGGGCTAAATAAAGACCTTTTTCAGATAAACAAAACCGAGTGCATTACCAATGGACCAAGTAAAGGAACTTCTAAACTAAGAGATTCTGCAAAGAAGGAGAATGATTCCAGAAGGAGGGTGTGGGGTGGAAGAGAGAGTGGGGAGCAAAGGAAATGGTAAACGTGTGGGTAAATCTAAACAAACATTTCCTGAAAAAAATAGTAATAATAATTAACATTTTAGGGGTTTAAGAAAAAGTAGATAGAAGTAAAATACTGGCTAACAGTAGCATATAAGTGCAGAAGAGATGTGGTTGACTTAAAGCATTTGTCCTTGATTATGCAAGAAAAAAGTAAAAATGTTGATTAACTTTAGACTTTATTAAGTTATATATGTTTGTTAAAATTCGAGGAGAAACACTAAAAGAATAATTTTTTAAAAAAAGCATTTATAACTTCCAAACCAGCAGAGGAAAAAAGAAGGGGAATAGAAGGGGTGAGCTCAATTCAAAATAATGAATTTATTGTAAATGTTTATGGTATTGCTGAAGGACCTAAGCAGAACCCTATAGTTTTGTGGATCCAGATCCTTATAATTCTGAGATTTTATCGTTTTCAGTGATTCTGCCATCCTTTCAGTGTGTATTTGAAAAATGGAATACAGTGGAATTTATTAGATCATTTACAACTCCACTTTGTGTCAAGTGCTGTCTTATTTGAGAACAGAGACTCACTCCATTATTAAATGCTAGAGCTACATTTCCTACCTAGGTTTGTTTGACTAAAGAGCCCTTACTTTTTTAACCACTACTTCAACTAATGAATTATAAAACCATGAAGAGCTGAAAGCAACCTCTTAATTTAGAAATGAAATAATAGGCCCTAAGAGGCTAAGGAATTTGCACTTGTTCACAGAGCTAGATAGTGGTCACACTGCCCGCAAGGCCGTTCCTATTCTGGTCCCTGTCAACTTCTCAAGCCTCATCCTATGCCCTCCACCCCCAGCTCACCACAGGCGTGCCTCACTGGTTGCGCAGCCTGGGAACCTTCTCAGGTGCTTCTCCCTCTGTCTAGACCACTCCTCACCCTCCTCACTCCCATTAGTCCTTGAGGTTTTAGCTTAAGTGTTAGGTGGGGCTGAATAAAAACCCAAACCAAACCAGTTGCTGTCACATCAGTTCTGACTCATGGCAACCCATGGGTGTCAGAGTAGAACTGTTCCATAGAGTTTTCAAGGCTATGACCTTTCAGAAGCAGATTTCCAGGCCTTTCTTCCAAGGTGCCTCTGGGTGGGTTGGAACCGCCATCCTTTCAGCAGGTAGTCAAGTGTGTATGGGGCTGGATAAACAAAAACATGTTGCCTTCACGTTGATTCCGACTTATAGCAACCCTATAGGACAGAGTAGAACTGCCCTATAGGGTTTCCAAGGCTGGAAATCTTTATGGAAGCAGACTACCACATCTTTCTCCTGTGGAGTGACTGGTGGGTTTGAACTGCCAGACTTTCAGTTAGCAGCTGAGCGCTTAACCACTGTGCCACCAAGGCTCCTCTGAGGCTGGATAGGTCCATTCCAAGTGGGTTCTTACTGCATACTGTACTTATCTCATGAGCATTTATTTATTTGTCTTTCCCTTTATATAATAATGGCATGGGGGAGGTGTCTGACTGCCTCCAGCCACACAAAGGGGAAGGAGAACCAAGATGAACAGCGTAAGGCTGACTCCCATGAGGTGGAGGCCTAACAAGCCTCCTCTCTCCACCATCCTTACCAATTCTGACACCAACCGTCCCTCCACCGGCACTCTCTATTTCTCTGCTGGGTTTAATAATTTATTGCAGTGGCCACACACAACTCACAGACAATAGTCACGATTATGGGTTTTTTTAGGGAAGTAACAGTTACAGTTCAGGCTCAGGAACACTCAGAATACAGTTCTTCCATCAGGACAGCCTCTTCCCAGCTGTGCTCACAGGCATGCATCTCCCTGGCACTCCGTCTCTGCCCAGAGGCACTCAGCTTTCTCGCCCCATGGGCCAGGAAGCCCACTGCGCTGTCTCCTTGGGTCTCTTTTGCCAGTCTCTCCTTCCTTGGTGGTGGTGGGCTCTTCCCTTTCCTGCCTCTGGGATGGCTCATTTCAAACCCAGTGGGATGACCAGTCCCTTTTGTGAGCCACAGTTAACCCTGTTACACAGTCCTGCCCAATCACTTGGGTGAGAGTTACAAGACCATGGCTACAAGGGCCACACAAAAGCGATCTATGGCACCACACTTTATATTATAAATATATATATAGTCGTGAGATCAGGAACTATGTTTGACTTACTCATCATTGAATTCCAAGTGCTTAACACAGTGTATCTGGCACATAGTAATACCCACTCAATAAATATAGAATAAATGAATGAGTGAATATTAACTAATTTCTACTTTTTTTTTAATTTTCTTTTTCTCTTTCATTCAGGTTATCATAGCAACCCCTGGGCGACTTCTGGATATAATAAAACAGAGCGCTGTAGAACTCTGCAATATAAAAATTGTAGTAGTAGATGAAGTAAGTAATGTTTAAAAAACATTAGCTATATAATTTTAAATAATTTATGAAAAGTTTGTAATAGTTACATGCTTTCATTGTGTATTCAGACGTTTTCTCTCCCAAAGGAAAAATAATTCAAGAATTTTTTTAAAAAAATTGCAGTAGAAGTTCTTAAGCTGGTATCTCTCCAACATGCAGCTTAAACTAAGATATAAAACCACTGCTGTCAGGTGGATTCCGACACACAGCGACCCTATAGGACAGGGTAGAACTGCCCCATAGGGTTTCCAAGGAGTGCCTGGTGGATTCGAGCTGCCCACCTTTTGTGTTAACAGCTGTGCTCTCAACCAGTGTGCCACCAGGGCTCCAAACAAAGGTATGGTGCACTATAGTTAAACTTTAGCTGTCTTTTCCTTACTGACAGAAAACATAAATTCAGTGGATACTGTATTCGCAATAAGATTTTTAAAGATTTGATGCTTAGAAGTAACTTGGATGGCCTTTATTATTTCTTTCTTTTTCCTTTTTTGTGAAAATATATATTCATCTGTAGTTGTGATTGTCTGTTACACATACAACTTAATCATTTTGCTGCTTTCGTTTTGCTTAATAAGATGAGGTGTGTTGTTATTTCATGATAGTCCACCTTGTGAACCAGCATGAGAGCACAAAGCCATACGCAAGCCCGCACTGGGCCTGTGTCATTCCTGCCTGCAGGGCACATCTGCCTGCACGCTTGTCCCACAGGCAGGGACACAGCAGAGGCCTGGCTTACCAGCAGTGATCGGAAAGGTGGGGTGCCAGGTGCTCACTAATGAGCCTGCCTTCTGGGGCCCCAGTAAGTAGCAGCAGGTACCAGAGGAGTGATAAGAACATGGTAGCCAAGACCTGCAGAACTGAGGTTTGAGCCTTTACGCCACCTACTGTGAGACCTTGGGGAAGTCATTTAATCGGTGAGGATAAAATAATGACTGAAAATATCTTATAAACTGAAAGTTCTGTATAAATGTAAAACAGTATTATTCAGTCCTTTAAAAAGTGCTGTTAAATCAGTTTTTCCTAGCATGTTTTTTTTTTTAATTGTACTTTAGGTGAAGGTTTACAGAACAAATAGTTTCTCATTAAACAGTCAGTACACATATTGTTTTATGACATTGGTTAACAACCCCAAAACATGTCAACCCTCTCCCTTCTTGACCTTTTTTTTTTTTTTTTGGTGAAAATATACATAGCCAGAGATACACCATTTCAAAAATTTCTACATGCACAATTCAGTGACATTGATTACATTCTTCCAGTTGTGCTGCTATTCTCACTTTAGATGAAGGTTTACAGAACAAAATAGTTTCTTATTAACAGTTAGTACACATGTTGCCCTATGCCTAGCATGTTCTTTTGATGGAACTAATTTCTTGTATCTGAATATCATCAGACTTACAGTAACCCGAAAGTATGACTGGGCTTCCCTTTGATGGTAAGCCCATGTTCTTAAGTTCTTCTCATCTCATGAACCTAATAGATGAGTGTTATATGGCATTTAAAGTTAGGTCCCATTCACCCTCACTTCTCTTCAACATTTTTGTTTTCTCTAATTAACAAGGTTTCATAGATCACATTGGTGCTGTGTTCATTGTTATGGTACAAAAGAAATATCCATGTGCAGCCTTGCTTCCGGCTCCTCGGCATTTAAGGAATATGAGTTCTGTGTTTTAGAGGAGGAATGAGCTGGTAAACAACAAAATTGGTTCTGCACTGAAATTGAAGTAAGCCCAGAAGTGTTATTTACGTACAGATTGACCAATTCCAGAGAAGTTCGGTTGGCATCACAGAGAAGTTTTAAATACCATTCAAGATTACAAGGTGCTGAAATCTTTTTGGAGAGAAAAGACACATAGACTTGAAATAAAAGCAAGAACATTATCATATATACTGGTACTGAGATAAGGTACTGAAATGTATGATGTAGATCAGAGATCAGCAAACTTTTTTTGTAAAGAATCAGGTAGTAAATATATTAGAGTGTGGGGCTCTATGGCCTCTGTAGCAACTACTCAATACAGCCATAGACAATATATAATGAATAGGTGTGACTGTTCCAAAAAACTTTATTTAAAAAAGCAGAAGGCCAAATTTGTCCCAGGAGCTGTAGTTTGCTGACTTCCGTGTAACGCTGTGGGGCAGTTCTACTCTGTCTATAGGACCGCTATGAGTCAGAATCGACTCAATGGCAATGGTTTTTTTGTGTGTGGGTAGTAAGTAAAATAATAGGACTGTATATGATACGCTAATTGTTCAGGACAAATAAGGGTCGGGAGGAGAAATGAGAAAATAAATTTACTGGCACTTAAAAAAATGGCTTCTCAGAAGTAAGGAGATTTGACCCGGGCCTTGAAAAATGGGAAAGGATTTAGAAAACTAGAATCTCTATTAACTCTTCCAGGTGAAGAGCCTAACACAAGCAGAGAACGAAAGTCAGAGTGTGTGTGTGGCGAGGGCAGAGCAGAGACTTGCCAGCCTGGAAAGTTCTTGAGAAATAATAGGAAGTAAGGTTGCATAGTTAGGGTGGGGTCAAATTATAGAGGGCCATGAAAGGCAGACAGAGGAATCTGGATTTGATGTGGGAGACAATGAGGCTTTCTAAATTATTGAGTTGGGGTGTAGCATGTTGAAAGTGGTGGTTTAGGAAGGTTGTTCTGCTGCTCTGTGCAAGAGAAATTAAAGAAGACAGAATCAGAGACAGAGTAGCCAGTAATACAGACAAGAGATAAAAAGGGTCAGGGGCAGGGTGGAGGCGGTTGGAGTCAAGAAGGGTTAAGTCTGAGAGTCACTGTATATAATTTATGAGTCTTGTGATGACTGAATATGAGAGGGGAAGAACAGGAAGGCGTTAGAAATGACTCCATAAATTAAAGAATAGTTGTGCCTTTAATTTTAAAAAAGGGCAATTGGGCAAGGGGTGGAGTCTTGGTACTATTTGAGTTTGGTTTTAGACACGTTGGATTTCATGTGAGCGATGAGCTTTCTAAGAGGAAGTATTCTGTAGATATTGGAAATGTGTGTCAGAATCCATGAGATGTAATGGTTTCTCTAAGGGAGGAAGCTGAGAGAGAAATAAGCAGAGAGAGAGATAAAGACTAGGGCTAAGGGCCTGGAGTTTGGAAGTTGAGTCAGTAAACAGAAGTAGTCTGAGAGACCAGAGAGGAGCTAGGAATGAATAATATCCCGGAAGAAGAGAGAACACAAAGAGGAGGGTGAGGCCACTAGAATGGTCAGGAATGAGAAAAAAAAAAAAAAAGATAATTCCTTTGGAATTAGAAGAACTTGCTGTCACCCTCTGTGTCTCGCTCATGCCTGCCCTTTGGCTTAGAATGCTCTTCCACCCCAGCCACCACCTCTTCCTTCTTTTAGTGCCTGTGACTCTGTGAAACCTTCCTCCACAGACAGACTTCAGGCTTGCTTTCCTGTCTGTTCTGTTGAGCTCTTTACAGACTTTATTATTTCTTTCATATTGTGTTTCCTGCTGTATCCCTAGAAAAAGGTTTACAGCCTTGGAAACTCTTATGGTGCAGTTCTACTCTGCCCCATAGGGTCTCTGTGAGTGGACATAACTCAATGACAGTGGGTTGTTTTTTTTTGTTTTTGTTTTTTTGTTTTTTTTTTGTTTAGGTCTGAGTTGTGTCCCAGGAATCCTTTAAACTCATTCTGGGTGATTCTTAAGGAGGTTTGGGACATACTGACTAACAAAGTGCCTGACCTATAGTTAGGTACTTGTTAAGTGCTTAGAATTAATGAGTATGCTTACGTTTATCGAATACATTTTTAGGTCTTTTTATGTGTTAGACACTATTCTTGGTTCTGGGTATACAATGGCAAGTGAAGCAGATGAGCACTCTGTCTCATGGAGCTGTGGCAAATGTACATAAGGTAATATGGCAGACACCTGGGGGTTACCTTAGCTTGGTGGTCAGGGGATAGCTTTCTGAGGAAGGTGACGTTCATGCTGAGATATGACTGAGAAGGAGCTAGCCATGTGAAGATCCATCTGTAGGGTAGACTTTCGGACAGAGAGAATAGCCAGTGCACAGGCGCTAACGTGGGAATGAGCGTGAGGCATTTAGGGACAGACAGGAAGCTGGTGTGGCAGGGTCATGGAGAGTGATGGGCGAGAGTGGTAAGAGATGAAGTCAGAGGAGACGGCAAGGACGAGAACTTGTCGGACGTTTAAGCCATGATTAGGAGTTAGATTTTATTCCAAGTTTGATGGGAAGCTACTGGAAGGTTTAAGTAGAGGAATAGCAAGATCTGATTTGTGGTCTAGAAGGATCTGTCCAGCTGCTTGAAGAGAAGGGAGTATGGGATGGATGTGGAGTGACAGATTTCCAAACGTGTTTAGGAGAGATTGGAAGTAAGGGAGGCTGTTGTGATGTTTGCAGTGTGGAATAATAGGAAGTTTAGTTCTTTATACTTTTCTGTATTTATCAAGTTTTATACAGTGAGGATATTAATTTTATTATTAGAAAAAATAAAAATATCTTTAAAAAGATTTTTTAAAAAAAGGTAAAATGAAGCCTAATAACTAGTTGTTAAGTTTGACAGCTGGGGAGGCACTGACGGCTTGAAGGAGAGTGGTTCCAGTGAGGTGAGAGATGCGAGGACTAGTGGGTTGAACAGGGCCTGGGATATGAGAACATGGAGGAATGGAGACAGCAGATCTAGACTGCTCTTTTAGGAAGCTTGAGTGAGAAAGGGAGCTGAAGGAATTTATTTCTAATGGCCAAGAGAAGCCCATCTACAGAGGTGCTTGGTGGCATTATTAAGGAAAAGGGGTGGGGGGTGTTTGGAAGACACATAGATTGTGTGTGTGTGTATTTTCTAGGCTTCATAATTAATTGAAACATTGGCTGAGACTATGTTGTACTCTCATAAGTATATATACTTTTATACTTTACCGCATTAATACTCATATCTACCTTATGAGGTAAACCCATTAAAAACCCATTGCTGTTGAGTCGATTCCAACACATAGCAACCCTGTAGAACAGAGTAGAACTGCCCCATAGGGTTTCCAAGGCTGTAATCTTTACGGAAGCCGACTGCCACATCTTTCTCTTGGAGGGGCTGGTGGTTTCAAACTGCCGACCTTTGGATTAGCAGCCGAGCACTTTAACCGCTGTACCACCAGAGCTCCTAAGGTAGGTACAGATGGTCCCTGACTTGTGACTTTTTGAGTTATGACGAACCGCACTTATGACTGTCCTTTTTTTGGTGCATCTTCTTGTCAGTAATACGTACTACATACAGTGTTGCAGCATGTAATTTGCTGATGTCATCATATCTGTAAGTTTATATGTAATGTTTCCAACCCCCAAAGACAAATAAAGATTGGATTTATAAAGGTAACTGTTTATAAAAGGCAATAATACTGAAGAAAAAAAAAAGAGATATTTTACTTACATTAGAACCTACTTACAACAGAGTCATCGGAAGGGAACCGTGTCATAAGTTGGGGAGTACCTGCACTATTATTCCCATTTACAAAGGGAAAAAACTAAAGGATAAAGCCATTAATTAATTTATACAAGGTCATAGGTGGAGCCAGGATTCAAAGCCAGTTAGTCATGATTATTTTGTATTTTTTATGATAATATTAAAATGATTGTTCAGACTTTGACAGTACAATGCCTTAATGAAGTATTAAATATTTTAGTGTTCCCAAATTATAGACACCTAAATTGTATTTGAAAATCAAGATAGCCTTAATCTTTATTTTTTGAAAGCAGTACTAACTTAAAGAGAAGATATTTTTTTGTTTAGGAATACATGTTTTTTTAAAAAAACCAACAATACAGAAGTGGAAGGCCCCCAACATTAAATGTTTTAACTTAAAGTAATATTATAAATATAGTAATGTGTTCATGGTTAAAAAAAAAAAAATTGAAGCTGCGCAAAACACTGTAAAATGAAAAACGAAGTTGCCTTCCGCACCACAGGCTTTAGTCCTTCTCCCCATTGTTAGCAATTATGTTTCTTGAGTGTATACACAGATAACATAATGTTCTGTAGTTTGCTTTTTCACTCTTAACAATTATTCTGTATCATTTAATAAAGGACCTTCTGATTTTTTTTTTTTATATCAGCAGTGTTCCAATATGTATACCATGATTTACTTACCAAATCCCCTGTTGATGGACAATTAGGATGTGTATGGTTTTTTGCTACTACTAATAATGTTGTAATGAAAATAAGGGAGCCCTGGTGGTGCAGTGGTTAAGTGCTCGGCTGCTAACTGAAAGGGCAGAGGGTTGAACCCATCAGCTGCTCTGTGGGAGAAAGATGTTGCAGTCAGCTTTCTTAAAGATTGCAGCCATGGAAACCACATGGGGCAGTTCTACTTTGTCCATAAGGGGTGCCATGAGTTGGAATCAACTCAAGGGCAGTGGATTTTGGGGTTTATAATGAAAATCTTTGCAGAATCATAGTAAATATATATAGTTCCATGATATGTAATTGTATATAAATATATATAGTTTTTCCCAATAGGTCCTGTGTCTTTTGACATTGTGGTATATTTTTCTGTGTAAAAGTGTTTAATTTTTGTATTCTTAATTATACCAGTCTTTCATATGGTGGCTCTGGGGTTTAATGGCAAGCAGCACTAACTTACAAATGGTTTTATTTCAGGCTGATACCATGTTAAAGATGGGCTTTCAACAACAGGTGCTTGACATTTTGGAAAATGTTCCTAATGATTGTCAGACCATTTTGGTTTCAGCCACAATTCCGACTAGCATGGAACAACTAGCAAGCCAACTTTTGCATAATCCTGTGAGAATTACCACTGGAGAAAAGAACCTGCCTTGTTCCAATGTACGCCAGATTATTTTATGGATAGAAGAACCATCCAAAAAGAAAAAATTATTTGAAATTTTAAATGTGAGTAGTAAAGCAGTCACCCCAGTTTTGTAGATTGTGTTTATATATATATTTTTTTTCTTTTTGTAACGAATCTGAGCACTTCATTAAAGCGCATTCCAGTCTTCAAAGGGGACTTATTGTAGCTAATTTAATGCATTGCTGCCCCATATAGTTTTGCAGATTGAGCCATTTTGGTGTACTGGAGATCAGTGAAGTGTTACTAATAGAATTTTTCTCCACTTACTGTCCCTTCAGACATACAGAAGTAACTGTGTCTCCCTGGAGCATCACTACCTGTTGCTAACTAGTCACTCTTGAATGATACTGAGATAAAGTGGCAGGGATGTGAATGATAGTAGCAATAAAGTTGCTTTTCTCTAATATCAGGAACCACACAGTGTCATTAGGAGACTTGCAGATAGAAAGAAGTTCAGCTTGTTCCATCTGTTGCCAAGGCTACAACTGAATCTTGCCTTTAAATGTGCTGACTTTTTGTTGCCCAGATTTCAGATAGTTCTTAGTAGCACTTTGTTCTTTTCATTGTCGTGCAGAACATCTAACTGGGTCGCATTCATATAAGAATCGTTAAAATATGTTATATCCATAATGGGGATGAGATAATGTAGTCTCAATAACAATTCAACTAATTTTTTTTTAATTTTATTGTTCTTTAGGTGAAAGTTTACAGGACAAATTAGTTTCTGATTCAAAGATTTATATACAGATTGTTTTGTGACATTGGTTGCAATGCCCACATTGTGTCAGCACTCTTCCCCTTTCCCTTGCCAACCTGGGTTCCCTGTATCCTTTTGTGGGGTTTGCCAGTCCCTTGCTGCTTTCTCGTCTTTGCTTTTGGGCAAATGTTGCCCGTTTGGTCTTGTATACTTGATTGAACTAAGAAGAAAGTTCCTCACGTGTGTTTGTTTTATAGGCCTGTCTAATCTTTGGCTGAAAGATGGCTTCAGTTTTGAGTCAGCAAGGTGTCTGGGGGCTGTAGTCTCAGGGGTTCCTCCAGTCTCTGTCAGACCAGTAAGCCTGGTTTTTTTGTGTGTGTATGTGAATTTGAATTTTGTTCTACATTTTTCTCCCTTTCTATCCGGAACCTTCTATTGCGATCCCTGTCAGAGTGATTGGTGGTGGTAGCCAGGCACCATCTAGTTTTTCCGGGCTCAGGCTGGTGGAGGCTGTGGTTCATTAGTCCTTTTGAACTAGTATTTTTCTTCTGTCTTTGGTTTTCTTCATTCTCTTTTGCTTCGCACAGGGTGGGACCCATAGATGTATCTTAAATGGCCACTTGCAAGCTCTTGAGACCCCAGACACTACTCACCAAAGTAGGATGTAAAGCATTTTCTCTATGGACTATGTTATGCCAATAGACCTATCCTAGATGTCCCCCGAGACCGTGATTCCCAGCTCTCAGTCCCAGGAACTCTGTCCCTCAAGGTGTTTTGATGTGTCTGGGAAGCTTCTATGATTTTGCCTTGATCAAGTTGTGCTATATTGTGTGTTGTCTTTCCCTTCACCAAAGTTAACACTTGTCTACTATCTAGTTAGTGATTACCCTCCCCGCCCTTCCTCTCCCTCCTAATCATCAAAGATTGTTTTTTTTTCTGTGTGTAAACCTTTTCTTGAGTTTTTATAATAGTGGTCTCATATAATATGTGTCCTTTTGTGATTGACTTATTTCACTCAGCATAATGCCCTCCAGATTCATCCATCTTGTGAGATGTTTCGCGGGTTCGTCATTATTCTTTATCATTGCGTAGTGTTCCATTGTGTGTATGTCCATAATTTGTTTATCCATTAATCTGTTGATGGGCATTTGGGTCATTTCCATCTTTTTGCTATTGTGAATAATGCTGCAGTTAACATGCGTGCGCATATGTCTATATGTGTGATGACCCTTATTTCTCTAGGACATACTCCTAGGAGTGGGGTTACTGGATCATATGGTATTTCTATTTCTAGCTTTTTAAGGAGATGCCATATCATTTTCCATAGTGGTTGTACCATTTTACATTCCCTCCAGCGGTGCATAAGAGTTCCAGTCTCCCCACAACCTCTCCAACATTTTTTTTCCTTTTTTTTTTGATTAGTGCCAGTAATGTTAGGGTGAGAGGGTATCTCAGTGTACTTTCGATTTGCATTTCTTTAATGGCTCTTGATCGCGAGCATATCCTCATGTGTCTGTTAGCTGCCTGAGTGTCTTCTTTGGTGAAGTGTCCATTCATATCCTATGCCCATTTTTAAATTGGATTATTTGTCTTTTTTGTTGTTGAGGTGTTGAAGTATTTTATAGATTTTAGAGATGAGACCCTTGTCAGGTACGTCATAGCCAAACAATTTTCCCAGTCTGTAGGTCGTTTTCTCACCCTTTTGGTGAAGTCTTTTGATGAGTGTGTTTAATTTTTAGTAGCTCACAGTTATCTAGTTTATCGGCTAGTGTTGGTGCATTGTTATGGTTTGTATCGTATTTATGCCGTGTATTAGGGCCCGTAGCGTTGTCCCTATTTTTTCTTCCATGATCTTTATTGTTTTGTGTTTATATTTTTAAAAGCACTTAAGAGAATGTTTTTAGATGGAGATAATTAATAATAAATTACTTTACCTACCTCAGAATTCTGTGAAGATCAAATGTGTGTGTGTGTGTGTGTGTGTGTGTGTGTGTGAGAGAGAGAGAGAGAAAACAATGAAAAATGCTGTTTAAATGCAGCATTGGTTTTTCTTTTCCGTATTACAGAAAGACATTTATATATAGAAATTATTCCTGAAGTATTATTTTTCTTCTTCCAACAATCTCCAGTAGTTTTTGTATAGAAGGTTGGGGGAGGGACTTAACATCTCTCTTGGCTAGTCTGTTCTTGAGAAGTACAGTTTTTTAACTGTAAATCTCTAAACAGATATTTGCTAAGTGGGCGATACATGTACAGCATAGTTACTGAGATACATTATTTAGGTAAATATCGCTGTTACTGACTTTTGAACAGTATGTAAATTATATCAGTTGCACTTAAAATTTATGAATTATTCTTGTAATACTGATGAAATGCTGGAGAAATGTGAAGGGCAATAAACTGGCTTCTGTTCGTGCATATTTTTTAAAAAATGCTCATTTTAGCAGAATATGCTTCCCCCCTTAACAATATTTATAAACCTGTTGACAAGCGGCTTGTACTAAATGCTTTCAGAAAAATTTTCCATTGTAAATTATGTTACACGACTAATTTTAAATATATGTTTTTAATTTTTCAGGATAAGAAACTGTTTAAGCCTCCAGTGTTAGTGTTTGTGGACTGCAGACTAGGAGCGGATCTGTTGAGTGAGGCAGTTCAGAAAATCACAGGCCTAAAAAGCATATCTGTACATTCGGAGAAGTCACAAATAGAAAGGAAAAACATACTGAAGGTTTGACACTCAATATTGCATATTCTTCTCTTCCCTGTAAACCTGTTTTGCCCCATTTTCAAAAGACCCCATATTACCAGCTGGTTTTTAAGGCAGACCTTGTTTTAATAACTCTGAGAACTTCAGGCAAGCAGTTAATTGCTCCTCTTGCTCAGGCCTCATTGTTTCGGGCTTCATTATCTTAAGAGCAGTCAGCTTTGTTGTCTAAGGAGCATGTACTAAATAGATTACTAATTCAGAATCCACCATTTCTGAAATCAGGTCAGTTTGGACTGGGGCAAAGCAGTAATTTACCTTTGGAAAAGGTTTGCCTGGGTAATCTAATAGAATATGTTTAATGGGGGTTGGGGAGAACTTGGGAGCTCCTGGGTGGTGCAAACAGTTAAGCATTCAACTGCTAACCAAAAGGTTAGTGGTTTGAACGCACCCAGAAATACCTCAGAAGAAAGACCTGGTAACCTGCTTCCAAAAGGCCATAGCCTTGAAAACGCATGTGCTTGAATGGAGCGCAGTTCTGCCCTGAAACCCGTGATGTTGCCATGAGTTGAGGTCGACTCAGTGGCAGTTGGTGATGGTGTCAGGGAACTTAAGCTACATCACTTTTCAGGTATATAAAGACCTTATTGAGAAGATACTGCAACAACAGTATTGCAGTAAGCATTGAACAAAGAAAAGATAGCTGTACTAAATAAAACCACGTAAAATAAATCCTGTAGTAATAAATTTTGTTGCTTTTCTGGAAAGGGATTGCTTGAAGGAGACTATGAAGTTGTAGTGAGCACAGGAGTCCTGGGACGAGGCCTGGACTTGATCAATGTCAAGCTGGTTGTCAACTTTGATATGCCTTCAAGTATGGATGAGTACGTGCATCAGGTAAAGAGGTTTAGTATGTTAGCACCGTGTTGAGGTTTCTTGGGTAAAGTGTTGTCAACATAATGTTAAGTAAAAAAATTAGGACATAAAACTATATATTTTTGCTTTAAAATATGTATGGATATAAACTAAATATTTTAAAAAAAAAAAACTATCTGAAATGTGTAGAAAAATGGAAGTAAGTAACCCAAAAAAGTTAATTAAAAAAAAAAAATCAGTGGATTTTTGGCTTATTTTTATTTCTTTTATTTTTCTTAGCATAGTAATGGCTTTTGTAATCAGGAAAGAGAAAAAAAAAATGTGTTTAAAAAGATTCTTTGAAGCTGATCTATCTGGCCAAAATAAAATTGACCCTTCAAAGTATTTGTTTTTTTAGGAATCTTGTCTTCATCTCCGCTTCCTATCCTTGTTTGTTCTAGTCTTTCACCTTTTAAAGTTTTGTTCCCTTCCTTTGCTGCCAAACATAACAATAGCTCTTCTTTCTAGCAGAAACAGAGCCTTCTCTTAGCGCTCCGTTATCTCACTGCCTGCTACCCGGCTTCCTTCTCCGGCATCACTTACCAACTCTTCAAGTAAAACCTTTCTCCTGTGTTCTTAGAATCACCTCTAAATGCCACACTTTCTTGAATCACCCACTGAAATGCCTTTAGTGCCTTTAACGTATTGTTGCTTTTATTTTTACTTAAAGTTAATAATACAGCAGTACATCCCCCCCCTTTTTTTTTACTCAGTGGTTTTTTTTGTTTGTTTTTTTTTTAATTGTACTTCAGGTGAAGGCTTACAGAACAAATAGTTTCTCATGAAACAGTAGTACACATATTGTTTTATGACATTGGTTAACAACCCCACAACATGTCAACCCTTTAACTTCTCAACCTTTTTTTTTGGTGAAAATACACATAGCCAGAGATACACCATTTCAAAAATTTCTACATGCACAGTTCAGTGACATTGACTATGCTCTTCCAATTGTGCTGCTATTCTCACTTAAGATGAAGGCTTACAGGACAAAATAGTTTCTCATTTAACAGTTACTACAAATGTTGCCCTGTGACAATGGTTAACAATCGCACAACACCTCAACAATATCCTTACTCAACCTTGGGTTCCTTATCACCAGCTTTTTTGTCCCCTTCTGCTTTCTGGCCCTTGTCACTGGACTGTTGTACCTCATTAGTCCTATTTGGTTTTACGGGGCTGTCCACTCCCAGGCTGAACGGTGAACCTCGGAGATAACTTCACCACTGAGCTAAAAGGGTGTCTGGGGGCTATACTCTCAGGGTTTCTCCAGTCTCCTTTAGGCCAGTAAATCTGGTCTTTTTTGGGTGTGTTAGAATTTTGTTCTACATCCTTCTCCAGCTCTGTCCAGAACCCTCTGTTGTGATTCTGGTCAGAGCAGTCAGTGGTGGTAGCCGGGCACCATCTAGCTGTACTGGACTCAGTCCAGTGGAGGCCTTGGTAGCTGTGGTTCATTAGTCCTAGTACATTCCCCCTTTTTTGGCACTACTTCATTTATTTACCTGCACATCAGGGAACTGAGTATTCTACAGGAGTTGATTGTTCAATTAACTCGTTTATTTTCTTTCAAATTTTTATTTTAATAATTTTAGATGGAAGTCCTTCTAAAATAGTAAAATATTTAAAAAGCTTTTCTGCGTCTTAAACAGTGCATGCTGATTATAATTGTTTAACCTTTTCTTGATATCCCAAAGTCAACTCTTTGGCTCTTAATTATTCCCAGGTTTCATGCTATAATACAGTAAAATCCTCAAGGATTTTTGAAGTTGTAGGGTTTCCTGCTTCTACTCAGAATGGCCCCTGATTCCTGTGCTTATCTAGTTCTGTTTCTGGGTGTTCGTATGTTTCCATAATTGAAGTGCACATACACACGATAACATATATACAATTCAAAGAGCAAAAGATATAAAATGACAAGTAAGTCTTCTTTTTTCCATCCCCTTAGTCCTACCCTTGAGTGTTACCAGTTAACTGTGCAGAAAATATGCATATAGATGTATGTGCATACACATATGTGCATATCCTTTTATAGTTTTTACATCAGTGGAACCATATCATGCCAACTGTTACACACCTTGCTTTCTTTGTTAAATATATAGTAGACGGCTTTATCATTATACATAATAGCCGCTATTTAATAAATGGTAACATATATTGAGGAGTCCTTGGGTGGCGCACACAATTAAGCACTCAATACTGGCTGAAAAGTTGGTGGTTTGAACCCACCCAGAGGTGCCTCAGAACAATTTAGTCACTTGATTAAATAAATCACATAATAATTAAGGCTCAAAATAAAAAATAGCATTCCCTTGGCTCACTTCTCTCCAGCCTTTTTCTCTGGAGACAACCCATGTCAACATTTTTAGAGATTTCTTTTGCACTTTAAAGAATTCCCTGTATTTTGGCAGGAACCATCCATTCATTTAAGTATTTCCAAATTCTACATTTCAATTAAGGAGCAGAAATTGACTATGATTGTCTATTTTCCTCCCTCTTCTGAAGAGTTTCTCAGTAGATTTTTATTAAACTGTATTTTTATGCAAATAACACATGCCTTCTACATTTGTTTGTCAACCGTGGCTCCCTCCCAATCCCCCCGCCCTCCCCGCAAGATATTTTCATAAGTGTGCTATGCCGATTTTTTTTTTACAACAACATGTAAAAAAAAAAAATTGGCATAGTGATGCTTATGAAAATACCTCTGGGCTGGAGGGCACGGTTGGCAAATAAACATAGAAGACACATGTTATTTGCATAAAAATACAGTATCTATTTGGAGACAGATCAATTTTCTTCCTTATTATGGGTCTCTATCACAAATTTGTGTCAATTTGATTATGTCAAAGTGAGAAACAACTTTATGTAAAAATGAAATAGTTGAAATCTCACATTCCAAGGCACTTCAGTGCTCTAAAGCAAATAGTTCTCTTGTGGTTAATGCAGAGATTTTCAAAATTTTTAACCTTAGCCTACCCACAGTAGGAAACACCTTTATGTTATGAACCCCATACGCGCATGCACACACACACAGGTGTTACTAAAACACAAGTTTTAGAAACAGTACTTAATTTTGCTATATGTGATCACTCACATTTTTTATTTTGTTCTTTTTATAAAAAATATACTGATGGCATCCCACTTAGTTGATTTCACAAGTATATTGAGATCCACAGACTGAAAAAGGGTATCAGAATGAATGTTAATCTTAGTAAAGCTTCTTTCAACAATAGTCTTTACTTTCTTTCAGGAGACATTAAGATTTTCTAAATATATTTTGAAAATATCCTTTGCATTTCATTTCAGGTTGGAAGAGTGGGAAGATTAGGGCAAAGAGGAACAGCGATTACTTTCATCAATAACAATTCAAAAAGACTTTTCTGGGATATTACAAAAAGGGTAAAACCTACAGGAACCATTCTTCCCCCACAGTTACTCAATTCCCCTTACCTTCATGACCAGAAGAGAAAGGAACAGCAGAAAGTTAAACAGACACAGAGCAATCTGGTTACAGGAGCTAATCTTATGGACATTATTAGAAAACATGATAAAAGTAATTCTCAAAAATGATTTGTTGTGCCACTTCAAAAAATTTTTTATTTTATATTGTTAGCAAAATATCTGTATATTATTACTGTATGATGTTTGAGTAAATGGGACAGGTACATGAACTAAAAAACTTTAATGTATGATTTTCAAAAATTTAACAGAATATAAAACTTTTACAGCAAAGTTGTATTTATTTCCCTTCTTAATTCTCATAAATTAAAAACAACTTCAGAAAATAATTGCTAAATAAAATTTTTTTTCTCCTTTTGAAGAAGCCTTTTTTAAAAAACAACAACAACTTTATTCTTAATAAATATTTCTTAGAGCCAGTCTCAGAACCAGAAACCTCCACAGCAAGGAGTCTGCCTCAGAATGGTGGTTTTTTGTTTAGTGTCCCATTGGCACTTGGGTTATTGTTGAAAGAAAGTAAATGATAGAATCTAGGAGAAATAGAACTACTTTTAAAAGATAAACGTGAAATACGTATTTGTTTGTCCTTGGTTGTTTTCTCTTCAGCTTGGTGTCTTAGTTATCTAGTGCGGCTATAACAAATACCACAGGTGGGTGGCTTCAACAAAGAAAACTTTATTCTCTCACAGTCTAGTATGCTAGAAGTCTGAATTCAGGGCGCCAGCTCCAGGGGAAAACTTTCTGTCTGCTCAGGAGGAAGGTCCTTGTCATCAGTCTTCCCCTGGTCTAGGAACTTCTAAGCACAGGGACTCAGATCCAAAGGACGCATGCTCCTGGCTCTTGTTTCTTGGTGATATGAGGTCCCCCTGTCTTTCTGCTCACTTCTCTCTTTTATATCTCAAAAGAGGTTAAGACACAACCTAATCTCATAGACTGAGTCCTGCGTTATTAACATAACTACCTCTAATCCTGCCTCATTAACATCATAGAGGTAGGATTTACAACACATAGGAAAATCACAGCAGATCACAAAATGGCAGACATTCACACAATATTGGGAATCATGGCCTAGCCAAGTTGACACAATTTAAGGGGACACAATTCAATCCATAACACTTGGTAAACAGTTTTTTTTTGTATATTCAGTATGGGCTGCTTGTCAAAATAATGTAAAATTATGTAAATGTTGCTTTGGTATTATGGTTTTATGTTAATGTTGCTTTGCTAATTCAATTAATAGTTTTAAATATTGGAAGGAAGGAAGGATAGGTGTTTTGCTTTGATACATCTATACTTTCATTTCTTTAAAAACTGTTAGCATCAGATTACTTGGGAAATTTAGATTGTCAGCAAATTTTGGCACTTTATAGCCGCAGCATCCTCCCCAAGGGAATATGGGGGAGGCTTAGCCAGCTAGAGACTAGCACCTCTGTGTAGGTGGTTTCTTAGTGGTGTCTCCACCCAAAGGAGAGAATGAGGTCAGAGATTTTCCAAAGAGTGTATGAACCCTTGGACTCTGGCTTCCCTCTTTCTCTTCTCCCCATTTCTGTTTGTAGCATAACTGTTAAGTGCTGAGTAGGTTTGATTTCAAGGAAACAAGGACCAGGCAACTATTAAGGTGTCAGCACCCTGTAGCAGAGGTACAGTGGGAGGCTGAAGGCTGGGGTCATTTGTAAGGATATGAGTAGAAGTGCATTTAACTAGCTCTCCTCTCCCACTACCCAGAGGAAAGTGAAAGTTAATTAATGAGAAGTTGGACAGAAGATATTAAACAGATTCTTTTTTTTTTTTAATTATGCTGTAAGTGAAAGTTTACAGCTCAAGTTAGTTTCTCATAAAAAATTTATACACACATTGTTAGGTGATCCTAGTTGTAATCCCTGTAATGTGATAGCACACTCCCCCTTTCTACCCTGGGTTTCCCGTGTCCATTCACCCAGCTCCTGTCCCTTTCTGCCTTCTCATCCCGCCTCCGTAAACAGATTCATTTAACCATAGTTTTTTTTTTTTAAATCATGAGTGCTTTGAAAACATTTGAGCTAGTTTTGAAATTGAAAAGTAAAATTGGACAGTTTTTAGGAATAAACACAGTTAAAAGAAGCTTGAAGAGGACTCATTGGCCAGAATCTTATTGCCTCTGGGGATAAATTTAATCTTTTGTGTTAATAGTGAGAATCTTTGGAGAGTAGGGTTGAGGGGTGGGACTATGGAGGGTTTCATTTAGGTATTTTACAGTAGATATCGGCAATGTTGGAATTTTTTACACCGTGTGTGTAAATAATAATTGGTATTAGGGGAAAAAAGGAGCTTTATAATTTTAGTATTTTAAAACCTCTTGTCAGATTTTAGCCCATGGAAACAGTCATCAAGAAAT
Organism: Trichechus manatus latirostris; assembly: GCF_000243295.1. Classification (NCBI taxonomy): domain Eukaryota; kingdom Metazoa; phylum Chordata; class Mammalia; order Sirenia; family Trichechidae; genus Trichechus; species Trichechus manatus. Next base: position 15,849,768 of record NW_004443971.1, read on the forward strand.
CAAATGGTCTGTTGCACTGGGCAGATCTGCAACAGACCTCCTTAAAGTGTTTAAAAGCAAAGATGTCACTTTGAGGACTAAGGTGTGCCTGACCCAAGCCGTGGTATTTTCAGTCACCTCATATGCATGTGAATGCTGGACAATGAATAAGGAAGACAGAAGAAGAATTGATGTCTTTGAATTACGGTGTTGTGAAGAATATTGAATATACCACGGACTGCCAGAAGAATGAAATGTGTCTTGGAAGTATAGCCAGAATGTTCCTTAGAAGCAAGGATGGCAAGACTATGTCTTACGTACTTTGGATATGTTGTCAGGAGGGACCAGTCTCTGGAGAAGGACAACATGCTTGGTAGAGTAGAGGGTCAGTGAGAAAGAGGAAGACCCTAGATGAGATGAATTGACACAGTGGATGCAACAATGGGCTTAAACATAGCAACGATTGTGAGACTGGCACAGGACCAGGCCAGCCTTTCGTTCTGTTGTACGTAGGGTCGCTATGAGTTGGAACCAACTCTGTGGCACCCAACAGCAACAACATATTTAAACAAAAATAAATAATATTTGTCTGTAACCTAACCTCGTTGGTTAGCTTAATTTGCTGGCAGTCTAGCTTCTGTTCCCACCACTGTGGCTCACACTGATCTTTCAGTCATTTCTAATGACCTCCTTATAACCAAACCTCTCTGCTCTCATTTTAAATGTCTCTTGCGTGAGGCAGCAAACAAGGTAGTTAGTGGTAGGGGAAAGAGCCCCTAATTCACAGTTTCATCATGAAAATTAAATATAGTTACATGATATAAAGTACTCAGCTGGGTGACTAGTTGAACCAGTTACTGTTGAGTCAGTTCCAACTCGTGGCAACCCCATGTGTGTCAGAGTTGAACTGTGCTCCATAGGTTTACAGTGACTTATTTTTCAAAAGTAAACCACCGGGCCTTTTTTTCGAGGTGCCTCTGAGTAGGCTTGAATTCCAATCTTTAGGTTAGCAGCTGAAGCATTAACTGTTTGTATCATCCAGGGACTTCCCCAGTAGGGTAGAAGCCAGATACTAATGCCCTTCCTCTTCCTTTCTTCTCCTTCAATGATCTTCAAACTTCTTCTGAGTGCTTCTCTAAGTCTCAACTATTGACCTTTTGCTTCTTATTCCTTAGGATCTTTCTTTCCCTTGGCAACCTCTTCCTTCTCTCACATCTCTGCTCCTCTATCAGCTGGGGTACTAGAATGCAGTGGTTTTCTCGTGTCTGCGTTTTACAAACCAAAACATTAGTTTTTACTGGAAGTGGTCCTAGTATTGTTAATTTTTTTTTTCAATTAAATATGTTATTTTTTACAAGCTACCATCTACTATCATCATTATTTCATGAGTGAAAGAACATGTAATACAAAACAAGAAGGGCATACATTCTGAACAAGGACCAGTTTTCCAAGAAAGGACAGATGGCAATCCTACACCAAAGTACTATATTATGAAAATTTATGTAATATATTTTTGTCATATTTATGCAGTTTGAAATTTCAGTTAGCTGAAAAAACTAATCATATGTACACATTTATTTTACCTCTTCCAGTAATTGTATGACATGACAGGTGCTGAATCAATTTCTAAGTGTTTTTTGCCACATCAAAGCAAACATCTTTATTTATCAAACATTTTAATGCCTGAAATATTTAAGTGACTTTAGACTGCAATATTCAATGCTGCTTTGTAAGATCTTTTCAATGCCATCCTATTAGTATTTCTAACACCAAGTACATTTTTAAATTCAATTTTTTTTCAAAAAGTTAAATTTTTTTGTGGTTTCATGTCTTTACAAAGAACATTGCCACATATTTAAACTATGACTCATACTGATTAATAAATCTAAGCTGAATCCATGAACATCACTTTTCTGATAAAACTACAGTATTTTCTTTTTACAGGCTGAATGTTATTCAGGTTTTGCTCTTCGGTGGAACTAATACCAACCCACTTTTATTGTCTTGTATATTCTGCTCAACACAACACAAAATCACTCCATAAATTTATGTAGCTGTGGTACAAGAGGTGACATGTCACCCAAGGTGACTTTGCTGGCAGTCACAAGTAAACTGACTCCGGACAGATAGGACTCTTTTGTTGTCTCGAAGGCACACTTGGAATGACCTGAGAGGCTTTGAGGCCACAATGTGGAAACCAACCATGGTAATTAAGTAAACACGGTTCCCTTGTTCTGTCGTTACGAGTGAGGACCTGCTTTAGAGTTATATTTTATGACTTATTTTATGACGTACGGCACATTTGGTGTATTTTGACAGAATTACAAATAAACACAAGACAAAGTATATGTGTATATATATATGTATAGTAATTTTTAAAATTCAGTAGATTTTAGCTTTATGAAAAATTTGCATTTCATCCTTATTTTTCTCATTTCATCTCTGATAGCTGAAAACTTGACAAAGGCGTTTGCAAGTAACCGGATTCCAGTTACAGCTCTACCTTTTTTTTTTTAGATTGGAGTGAATTATTATCTCTAGTGTTTTACTTTGCTCATCTATAAAATGAGATTTGCTTTAAGGTTCTCTGACAGCTTTCCAAATCTCCATTTTCTGTGCTTCATACTTTTAAATGTCTATCTCTATGTCTGGAATTTGTTTCAGTGTAATACGATGTGTCTGGGGGAAGTGGCTGGGGAGTATGGATGCAACAAGATTGGTCAAGATCACTGCTGAAGCTAGGTGATGGGAATATGGAAGTTTACTAGTCTATATTTGATACATTTTAAGTATTCCATAATAAAAACTTTTATGTATATAATTATACATATATATGTGTGCCCTAGCCACATGTCTTCAACTTTGCACTGAACTTTTTGGCTTCAGTACTTAACAACATCACCTCAAATTCAGCATGTCTGAGGCCAAATTTATCATTTTCCTTACAAAAAGTCTAATTCCTCTTTTTGGTCTTCCTTGTTGCCTGTGGTGCTACAGTCCCCGAGCCATGCTCAAAATCATCCTGTCATTGCTGACTCATTTCTCCTTCTTCATATCTGCTTTGTCACCAAATCCTGTTTTCTTTCAAAATGTCCACATACTCCTGCTGCCACCAAGCCCAGAACTCTATCACCTGAAATCTAATTTTTACTAGCAGCCTCCAAATCGGCCATCCTAACTCTAGGACCTCCTGTCTCTACCCCCACAATATCCTTCCAATCCAGCGCAAGGGGAATATTTTTATAGTAGAATTCTGCTACCTCTCTGATAAATGTCCATGGACGTATACATGGACAATGAATAAAGAAGACCAAAGAAGAACTACTGATGCATTTGAATTACGGTGTTGGCAAAGAATATCGAATATACCATGGACTGTCAGAAGAACAAATCTGTCTTGAAGAAGTACAGCCAGAATGTTCCTTAGAAGGGAGGATGGTGAGACATTGTCTCATGTACTTTGGACATGTTATCAGGACGGACCAGTCCGTGGAGAAGGACAACATGCTTGGTAAAATAGAGGGTCAGGGAAAAAGAGGAAGACCTTCAATGAGATGGACTGATACAGTGGCTGCAACAAGGGGCTCAAACATAGCAACGATTGTGAGGATGGCTCAGTGTTTCATTCCACTGTACATAGGGTTGCCGTAAGAACCAATTCAATGGCAGCTAACAGCAACTGGTATTGCCTTGCTCAGAAATCTTCAGCAGCTCTCTGTTGACAGTATCATCAAATCTGAGTTGTGAGGAGTGTGGAGGCCCACCATTGTTGGAGTCCATTTTGCTTTACAACCTTTCCCTCTGCTCCCCAGCATGGCTTTCGCTGTATCCCAGAACAGTACCAGACATGGTTATTGAAGGACTAACAGTTCATCAGAACTTCCGTGAATATGTCACAATACAAATATAATTAACTGCTGGCAATCCGGAATTAACGTGCCACTGATGAGCTCTCAACCATCCGAACCCAACTGAAGGCAACAATCGCCAATAGAAGGACAATTTTAATTAAGGAGAGGGATGTTTTTAGCATTTTTCTTTATGAGTTCTGATGGCATTTGTATTGGAATTGCACAGAGGATTTTAAGTGCTGAGAATCAGGAAATCATAGAGAATTCTGAAATTAGGGCAGCATTTTAGAACTGACAAAGCTGCTATGACATATGCGACAACTAAGTCCATTTAAAGGATCCCTGGTGGCGCAGTAGTTAAGCATTCATCTAACTGGGAGGTCGGTGGTTCCAACCTACCAGCAGCTTTCTGCTGGAGAAAGCTGTGGCAGCCTGCTTTCATAAAGATTTATAGTCTTGGAAACCCTATGGGGGCAATTCTACTCTGTCCTGTAGGGTCAGTATGAGTCCCCAACATGTAAAAAAAATGGGTATAGCGGTCATTATGAAAATACCTCGCGGGGGGGGGGGGAGGGTGCTCGTTATTTGCATAAAAATACGGTAGTACTTTATAAAGGGAAAGGAAATTAGAAAATTTACAAACAATTGTGATTTTAAAGATATTTTTACACAAATAAGGCTAGTTTGTGAATTTTATGAATGCAAGAATACAGAAGATAAAGACCTAATTAAAAAAACATTTTACTAAATATATGTGTGTGTTTATGTGTGTGCATATACACACACAGAATATTTTTGGAAGGATATTCCAAGTGTAGAAGGCAAATGGGTCTTTGGGGAAAGGGGGACTGTGTCTTTTATATAAGTAATGTGCAGATTTCATATTTATTTATGGGTAAATAGTAACTCAATATCCATTAAGTTCTCTTGGATTGGGAGTGGAAGGAAAGTGAAGTTTTGTGTGTGTGTTTTAAGTAATATTTTTCAATTTATTTTATGGGCAAATATAGTATTAAGAAATAAAATAGTTTGTATACTTGAATTTCATTAATAAATATTAAACGGTACATATAAAATTCCACCAAATGTCTATCTGTTGTACACGGGTGACTTGTATGTTGCTATGATGGTGGAAGCTATGCCACTGGTATTTCAAATACCAGCAGGGCGTCCATGGTGGACAGGTTTCAACAGAACTTCCAGAGTAAGACAGACTAGGAAGAAAGACCTGGTGATCTACTTCAGAAAATTAACCAACGAAAGCTCCATGGATCACAACAAACATTGTCTGATATAGTGCTGGCAGATAAGCTCCCTAGGTTGGGGGAGGGGGAAAGTCACCGGGGAGTCAAGTCCAACTCATGGCAACCCATGTGTGTCATGGTAGAACTGTGCTCCACAGGGTTTTCAATGGCCCATTTTTCAGAAGTTGATCTAGGCTTGAGCCTTCAACATTTCAGTTAGCAGCCAAGCGCTAACTCAAAATACAAAAATACATAGTGGCCGCAACAATGGACTTGAGCACACCAACTATTGTGAAGATGGTGCAGGACTATGCAGTGTTTCCTTCTGTTGTACAGAGGTTCACCACGGGTCAGAGCTTACTTGACCGCAGCTAACAACAACATCATATAAAATTATATAATCCATTCAAATCTCCAATAAATAAAATAATTTACCTTAATGCTGTTGGAAGGTAATATTGAATGGGAATGCATTTTGGATCTTTGTTTAAAAAAAATAAAAGATTATTGTACATGATTCAAAGAAAATTCATATGAATTTTAAAGAAATACCCAGACTAACAGTGTTGTGGACACATCAATTCAAGAGCTGAGGTATCAGTATTGGCTCTAAGGTGAAGAGGGACAAATAGCTTTGACTTTTTCTACCATCTTCTTGCATTCATCATATACTGGAGATGGTAGTAGGATCTAATGGAGCTATCTGCTTCCCTAAAAATCTATAAAATGGGACTCTCAGGATTTCAATTTCAGCGTGTACTTGAAGCTTCCATAGCTTTTCTTGATTAACTTTTGAGTGTGGTTTCAATCTTGGATCCATAGTACCTCAAAGAACTAATTAAGTTATAAACCTCCATTCTATTTTGCAAAAATAATTGCTTTTTCCAGCTTTATTAGGTAACTGAAGGCCTAGATAGCTTTTGTGGGATTAATGAATTCAATAGATTAGTTTTTTAAAGAAAATACAAACACAGAATAAGTTAGATACGTGCCTATGATGACCACTTTTTCCAGTACCAAAATATGAACATAAAAGCTTAAGGAAGATTTTTTTCTGATATATAAATGCATTTATACGGTCAGGCTTGCATGTGTTTAAAATCAATCATATTAGCTATACATTTATGAAATTGCCAGAAATCCAGGCTATATCATTGCTGCACAAGACTTGTGTCTATAGACTGCGATGGCGACGTTTTGTGAAATTCTAGCCCTTAGGATCCTTCTTGTTGTTGGGTACCATCCAGTCGATTCCAACTCATAGCGACCCTATATGACAGGATAGAACTGCCCCTATAGGATTTCCTAGGCTGAAATCTTTGCGGGAGCAAGTCGCCAGGTCACCAGGTTGCCAGGTCTTTTCTCCCCGCAGAGCAGTTGGTGGATTCCAGTCACTGACCTTTTGGTTAACAGCTTAGCGCTTTAACAACTGCACCATCAGAGCTCCTTAGTGGCCATGATTAACATACGCAAGGGCCTTTAACAAAACGCCAAGCTTCTTTATGATCTGGAAGCTTCAGACCAACAGTTTTTAGTGCAGAGATATTTCTAAAGCTTGCTTGAGCTTTCTTTATCAGCTTTCCTAATCTTGAGAAATATTGGAGGGTTATGGTTAATTGCATTCCTTTTTTTAGTCTCTACCAAAGCCAACCAGGAGGATGTAGAAGAATTAGAGTGAGAATTGGAGATAAACGATGGACAAATGAGAGCAAGTTCATAGGGCTACCGGGTAGCATAACTACATGGATAGTGCCTCTTGAGTTGTGCAGCGAGGTGTCAGCTGATTTTAAGGGTGTTTGTGAGAACTGGTGAGGTGAATGTTGTGGGAGCGGTTAGCGCCCTACAGAGTGTGGCAACTTTGGTGGAAATGCCATGGCTAGAATTGCTGTTAGCCTCCTCATGGGCTCTCTGAGCTCTTTGGTTACTCTGCTGTCCGCTCTCCCCGTTTAGTATTCCTGGTGCCTCCTTGGCATGGTGAACACAGCCCAGAACACTGGGCATGCCCTGTAGGTGGAAGTGGGGTGGTTATGTGGGAAGAGCAGACATTATTTGACAGTAACCAAGGAGAAAAATGAGGACATTTACCATGCTTTCATGAGTGTCAGGCTTGATTTTGTGTTCATTGTGTGTTTATTTTACAAGAGAAGGCAGAATCCTCAGAAATACTGTGAAACTGTTTTATTTGGTTGAAAGAGTGAGAAAGTAGCTACTTCCTGTATGATTTTATCTGTGATGGAGGAACAATTTCATTACATCATTGAATTTAAAACAAGCATGCTAAAAGGTAAAATGGTAGTGATGACAATGAATCTGTGAATTTAATAAAATTGTTAAAAAATAGCAAATAGCAAATAATGGTCAGTTAAATATTTAGGTGACCAGTTTCTAAGTTTTTAATAAGATGAAGTGAAACCAATGTGTATATATATTTTGAATTCTGTAGTCAATGAAAGTAGAAGATGAATGGAAAAAAAAAAACAAAATACAAAAAAAAACCAGAGGTCAAGGAAGAGAATGCCATAAAACAATGAAACAAGCAAAATTAGAATAACTGATCTTCTTGGTTGATTTTTCTCACTAACACTAGTAGGGAGAGAAAAACAAAAATACAAGCCTTGATGGAACTGTAATGGACTGAAGAAGGTTGAGGTAATAGCACTTTCTCAAATAGTCTCGGGTTATTATCCCCAATTTAAAGCTACTGGAGATGCTAATGATTAAATTGCTTCTAAAATAATAGACTTAGAATTCCTTTCTAACTAGGTAATAGGCACTATTTCTCTAACAGTCAAATGAAAAGGAACTATAGTAGATTAAAAATTATTTAGTGATTCTTTAAGAAACAAAATAAAAGCACAGACTTTAAAACTGTTTAACAAAGGCAATGGATAACTAACACTGCTGTAGCATTTCCAGAGAATCAGGCCATGTTCTAAGCAGATGATTAACTTGTTTTAGTCTTCGCAAGAGTCCTATGAGGTAAATACTATTTTTAATAAGCATTTTACAGATGTTCAGAGAGGTTCCCTAAGGTACCCAAGGTAAGTGGCAGAGCCAGGATTCAAACCCGGGCAGATTGGCTCTGACGTCTGTGGCGGGAAGCACTGCCCTATGTGGAGTTTTGGTATAGATAGGATGACATGCAAGTTACTTGCCTCAGTACCTTGGGTATTCCATTCCTTCTCAAAGGAGAAACCATATCCTTATTCAGAAGTAAAACATCTGGAGCCAAAGAGACCGCCTGGTTGGCCTCTTCTTTCCTTCCTGTTGGAAGGCTAGGTCCAAGCCTTTCAACTTCTTCCATGACATCTTTCTCACTTTACTTGTCCCCAGGTCCCCTAGAACAGTGTTGTGCTAGACTCCCAGTGAATGTTTGTTGAATAACTTACAGTGTTTCTTCTTCTTTTTTAATTATGGATTTATTGGTCATTAAAAGGAAAGCTGAATTTTGTAATATTTGGCAGTGCATATAGAGCATCTATAAAATGGAATCACTGTGTTATGAGACAAAACAGATAGATATTGCACTTTACAGTTTTATAAAACGCTTTCTAATATTTTAATGGTTACAATAAAATGAATTATATTTTAATGTAGATTCTGAATTGAATTTTTGACCCTAAGATATTAGGGGAGCCCCAGTGGCACAGTGGTTAAGAGCTCAGCTGCCAAAAGATCAGCAATTCGAGTCCACCAGCCGCTGCTTGGAAACCCTATGGGGCAGTTCTACTGTGTCCTAAAGGGTCCCTGTGAGCTGGAATCGACTTGATAGCAACAGGTTTGGTTTTTTGGGAAGATATTAGGGAGAGAATAGTAATGGGTACTTTCTGATCTCTGTTTCCTAGTTTTCTTTATTTGCTGATACATAATTCAGACATTTATGAAAATTAAATTCTCAGTTGTGGTAGATTAGATTACTGTTCAGCAAATAGGTGTAAGTCCCTGGAATTTCCGACTTGTTTGATATGCAGCATTATTCACAGCAGAAGCCTGACCACTAAGGAAATCTTCATGGTGGTAGGAAAAAGAAGTAGCATTTACTGACAACCTACTGTGTGCTGACTATTTTATATTCGTTAACCCATATAACCCTTATAACAACCTATGTGGTGGGAACTATTATTATAATACCAGTTTACAGATGAGGAGACTGAAGCACACAGAGGTTAAGTAACTCCCTTAAGATCACATAGCTAGTATAGTGAAGCCTGGATTTACACCCACATCTATATGATTATAAAACTTCTGCTCTTTTATTCATTATCACCTCAGATATAATTGCTTGATTTATTTTATTTATTTATACTACAGGTATTGAATGAGAGGGTTAACTGATGTGGTTGAAATCACTGGGGCCTCCTGACATTTTCTGCGGACCTGTTCAGTGATTTTTTTTCTTTATTATTACTATTATTTTTGGTGAAAATATACACATCAAAACATGTTCCTCTTTAAGGATCTCTACACATATTGTTCAGTGACATTGGTTACATCTTCACATTGTGTCAACATTCTTGTTATTTCTGTTCTAGTTGTTTCACCCCCATTAATTTAGACTCATTACCCACTAAACTTCTCATCTATGCTTTAGAGTTACTATTGTCCCTTTGGTTTCATATAGATAATTTTTTTTTTTAAGCTGAATAGCCATTCACCTCCCTCTTCCCTCCCCCTCATCATATCATCAGTTACCAAATCATACTGATCCTCAATCTCAAAATGTCTCTGTCACAACAGTTGCCTAGTTTCTGCCCCTAATGCCGATTGGTTGCTTATTACCTGGCACTTGAACCAATACAATAACCTAGTCTGGCCTCCTGCCTCAGTCTCTACTCCACCCTTCTATTTCTCATACTCACACACAATTGTCTGCTGATCTTCCTTGAAGCCTGGTTTTACCTAGAGCACAGACCTTGGGTACAAAGGGCTGGATCTGAATTCCACTTTCACCATTCTATCATCAAACAGACTCAGCTATTGTGGCTAAACACAAAAGCTGAAGTGGAGTTAGACTGGAGAAGGGTTTAGAAGCTCAGCCCTGTGGTACTGAGTAGGCCAGAGGCATCAACCTGCAGCACCAGGACAATACAGGCCACCTGGCCAAGTCAAAGTCAGCACCGAGAGACATAGCTAGTTATCATTAAAGCCAAGAGTTTTATCTTTGTTCTGAGCAGAGTCAGGAGTGGGGGAGTGGGAGGTTATGTGGGGAGGCTGGGGATGGGAGGGTCTTGAAGAGAAAGGGACTCCCCACATCTGCTGCCTATGCATTTCTCAGTGAAAAGCTCTCCCCTCCTTAGAAATGGAAGCAGAAATGAAACTTTAGCCAGAGCTGAGGGTTATGGCAGGGCAGGAAGACCGGAATTAGGAGAAAACTCTGTCTGTCTATGAATGTGAAAACCAATCTCCCCTCCCCACAGAGTAGAAAGAGTAAGAAAGCACAGCTCAGAGGGTCCAGTACTAGGCACACCCACCATCCTAGAAAAGCAGGACTCCTGCCATGAGTGCACCAGTCTAATTACCCCACGCTAGGTACCTTTAACACAAAGGGAGAATTGAGTTCACTGTGTCCTCAGCTAAGAATGCAGGTTTACAGATGACCGGTGGTGAAGGAGTATCAGCTGCTACGTTCCAGGAATGGACCAGATTACTGAAGATTCACACAGTTTAGGGAATAGGCAGAAATGAGGCTAATGAAATTCAGTCTCACAAAGCTGGAAGGTAGCACACATCTAAGTAGAATCCATAATGCATTTAATTGGAGCTTTAATAGACAAAATTGCAGAAAATAATGAGGAAAGAGCTGTAGGGCTAAATAATAATATCATCAAGAGTATACTTGTAAACAGGGAATTTCCTTTTAGAGCAGAGGAAGTAATGGTTTCTTTCTGTAATTGAGTTTCTCACATCTCATTCGGAATCCTGCGAGCAATCCTGGGCCTCTACAGAGAAACTGAGCGTTGTGTTAACAACGAGGTAAGAGAGACAAAAGGAAAGGTTGGCGTGGGGCTCAGGAACATGCTACAATATTTTAAAAATGCATTTTCACCTTCCTGAGCTGAGGACAAAATGAATCATTCGTTAAGGTTTGGCTCGGGAGTCATGAGTACTGAATAAGAGTCCCCACAATTCTTTTCATGCCTCTTTCTCATCCTTTCGCTGACTTGGCGCTTTTCTCTGTTGTGTATATCTGAGATTCCACCACTACCACCAGTTGCCATGGAGTTGATTCTGACTCATGGCAACCCTTTGTGTGTCAGAGCAGAACTGTGCTCCACAGAGTTTTCAATGGCTGATTTTTTGGAAGTAGATTGCCAGGCCTTCCTTCTGAGGCACCTCTAGGTAGACTCGAACCTCCAAGCTTTTGGTTGGCAGTCAAGTGTTTTAATGGTTTGCGTCACCCAGGGATTCCATTTCTGAATAGGGCTGCCCTGCAATAAACTAATTACAGGGAGAGAGCAAGGAGTTTGAGCTGAGAAAAAGAAAAGGGATAGTTTTGAAGTTAGCATTAATATAACCTAACCTAACTCGTTGCTGTCAAGTCGATTCCAACTCATAGCGACCCTATAGAGCACAGTAGAACTGCCCCATAGGGTTTCCAAGGAGCGACTGGTGGATTTGAACGGCCAAATTTTGATTAGCAGCCATAACTCTTAACCACTGCACCACCAGGGCTCCGCATAAGCACAGTCAAGTCCATACCGGGTCAAGTTATTGTAGAAGTAGCAGTTCAGGGTGGGCTACAGGTTCATGAAATCAGAAACAACCGCAAACCACAGACCTGCCATCAACAGAGGGCAAGAAAAGTCCAGACAGACGAAGACATAGGCCATGCAGTGTGTGGTCAGAGACCAGGAGCTGATGGTTTCTGCAGCTATAGGATTCCATCCCTTTTCATCCTGTTAGAATGCAATTCTCTTATGATTGACTAAGACTCGAACCCACATCCTAAGACCCTGCTCTGTCTTTCCTATATGCAATGAGAAACAGAAGGAAGGAGATGGAGCTATCCCTTACATGTAGGCTGTGCAGTACTGTAACTATAGAGCAGTTGAAATGTGGCTGGCCTTGTAAGTGCTCTAAGTGTAAAATACACACTGGCTTTGGAAGACGTTGTCTGGAAAAGGCATGTAAAATATCTCATGAATAATTTTTATGTTGATTATGTATTGAAGTAATAATGTTTTGACTATATTGGGTTAAATAAAATATATTCTTAAAATGAATTGCCCCTTTTCTTTTTCACTTTTCTTAACTGGCTACTAGAAGATTTGAAATTCGTGTGTAGTTCACATTATATTGGACAATGCTGCTTTAGACTTCAGTGCGACAAATTTCCAGGGTACTAGTTTGCTCCCACTTGTTAAATTTTGGGGCTGGGGGAGCAAACTGATAAACTAGGAATTTGTTTTAATTTTCTTTTCCCAGGAATATAATCTCAACTTGCTCTGTCCCAATCTTTGTCGATTGGAGTGGATGTTGAGGTTCAATAAATCCTTGTGGTACCAAAACTTAATTAATAATATTTTAAGAAATGCAGCTGGAAGAAATAAAGGACACAGTGACCAAGACTAATTCTTTGGCGAAGTTTCACATGAATTAAATTAAACCCGTAAAGTCTTTATAAATCTACACCATGGCTTGTGAAAACACTGTTCGTCACAGAAGACAGAAAAATGCCATCATTTATCCATTTTTGTATGTGAAAGGAAACTAAGAAAATGTTCATCCAAATAGAACACTACACCCTCTGTTGCACCCCAGACTGGAGTATCTGGAAAAAAAAAAATTGCACAACTCTTGCTGATGGTAGATTTCTTTTTTTCCTGAGTGAGTCAAAGAACAGACTGTGGTTTAAATTGTGTGTGTAGGGTGTGGGGGGTGGGGGGAGTTAAGCCTTATACAAACGTTTCAAGGCATGTGGATGGGCGTGGAATTATTCATGAAGCTATGGGGCTGGGGAATCACTCCGTTTTGCCCCCCTGGAAAGACTGATATGATGTATAGAATTCTTGCAATCCAGGTGGCTTCTTACTTGGCAGTTGCCCTTTTATAACCATAAATATGAAGAAGCAATTATCTGGCACAAACTTTTTAATGCTTTTTTTTTAGAAAACAGAATTACACGAATACACAAACTAAAAAATTTATTACAAAAACAAATGTGTATCATTCTAGACAAGAGACTTACACTATTTAAACAGAAATTTGCCAGTTAAAACAAAATGAAGTTATAGACTATTTGGGGGTTAATAAGGACAGCTGAATGATTTGTACACACCCAGCATCCTGAGACCATCTAATATTCCTGTTTAAACTTGTTGAAAGGTAAGTGACTCTAAGCTCTTACATCCTCCACCTTAGGAAAACTGCTACAATTCTGGAAGAATAGCCTGGAGGAGTCAGCAACATTTTCAAAATTACCTGGGGCCATGTTATCAAAGCACAGTGAGAAGAAGGTCCAACTTGGCCTTTAAAAAATTAGTCTTCCTAAGTGAATCCTAGAGCTTCCTTTATGTAAAAATAGGTTACCCAGTAGGCTTTGGGGCTGACAAGGGTTTTTAAATCTTCCTAATCTTCTCTGGAATGAAACCAGCATGATTCAAAGAGAAAAAGAGCTTTCTGGACATTTAGTAATCCTGGAGTTATTTTCTTTTTACATTAAAAAAGGATTACAAGCCTGCTATAATTGTTTCTTTTAAAATTATTGGCAGTATTGCTAAATGTGTTTAGATTGTGTCGCTGAGTGATCACAACTGAATTCATAAAGATTTCATTGATCAGACAAAATCAGAAAGCACAAGCAAATCAGTGGTGTATCCTTTCAAGACTCATGGTCTATCATGTATTAGAATTTAGAGAAAGAAAATACAAGATATGACAGATTTTCAGCTGCCTTTATGATCATGCGTTTTATGTATCTGACATATATTGTGCTCAGTAATTGCTACCTGTTATTGTGGTTAGGTGCCACTGAGTTGATTCCAACTGTAATGACAGAGTAGAACTGCCCCATAAGGTTCTCTTGGCTGTAATCTTTATGGCAGCAAATTGCCAGGTCTTTCTCCCTTGAAGCTGCTGAGTGGGTTCAAACCTCCAACCTTTTGAGAGCTTAACCGTTTGTGCCACCAGTACTCCTTAATTGCTACCTATGCTTGTTTAATCCAGTAACTTGGTTTCATAGGTGAGGAAACTGTAATAAGGTGACTTACCTGTAGTCCCACCATTAAGTTTTGAGAGAGCCACAGCTGGAATTCAAGCAGCGCTTTTACCACTTCACCACAACTTCCTTCCCCTTTGTCCTTTGGACTTTAAAAGTATGCACTTCCATAGTCCTATTGCACTTTTCTGTTGTGAACCCCAAATGCAGCTAAATACAACCACCTACAAAGCAGGAAAATACATCCCAAATTCTAATAATTAAAGAAATAAGAAATTAAACAGTAATAGATAAATAGTCTAAGAGACCATTAATTGGCATGAGTTACTAATTTTTCTTCAAATCTTATGTCACCTAAAATGCTTCCAATGTGCCTGTTCCACTTCTCCATTCTTTCTATGTGTTTTCTTTCAGTTTGTCTCCCTCTGGTGGATTTAAAAAATATATATGTGCTTTTATTTTCAGAATTACTCTGGATTATTTGGGATAGGCTTTGCTCAAGCTAACAGCACATCAGTTGTCAGTCTTGTTCATGTTGCAGAACTTCTAGAAGACTGTCTTGCCTAGGTGGGAGTCTGCAGAGACTCCAATTCTTGGAGGGTAAAAGTAGGTAGAGGGAATCTGCTCCTTGTCCACTTATGTAAGGAACAAAAAGCCTATGCAAAGACATCGAGGTGTGTGTTCAGAGAAGTACAAGGGATTTGAAATTGCTGAGAATAAACTTCAAAAGATTAGGGATGAAAGGCTGTGGCAAGAAATAAAGTGGAAATGTAAGTAGGGGCCCTATTATGGGGGCTTTTAAAGTTACGTTTGAACTGTATTTTGTAGGTAATAGGAGTTTAACCAGTTACAATTAGGCTTCAAAAACGGAAAATCCAAATAAGTGGCTTTTAAAAAGAGAAGTTTATTTCTGTATTATGTAAAAGAAGTCAGTAAGTAAGCAATCCAAGTTTGATAGGGAACTCCTTGTCACTGGGGATCTAGGATCCTTCCAATTCCCTACTCCTCCATGCCTATGGTGTAATCTTTGTCCTCATGGTCCAAAAATGACTGCAGAGCTCCAGCAATTATATGCATATACCCAATTGGATATCTACACTGGGACTTCAAATTCAACTTTTCCAAAAAATAAACTTGGTAATTTCTTTCCCTTTATTCTCTAGCTCCCTATTTCACTGGAAGAATGAGCTATGAAATGAGGCTGAGAAGGATGGATCAGAGACTCTGGAGCCCAGGAGACAGAGTGAGTGCCTCAGAAAACAAGAGAGGAGTCAAATGCTTTAAAAATGGAGTGATGACCCGTCATGCTATCGGCTACAGTGAAGTCAAGTCACATAAGGACTGAAGGGCAGTTTTTATTGGATCTGGCAGTGAGGTTATTGGTGACATTGGTGAGGCTGTGTCCACAGGTTGAGCAGGAGCCTCTTCAGTGTTGAAGCTCATGGAGCAGAATGCCACCTTCCTTTACTCTTGCTATTATAATAGCTGTGAAATAGTGGGGTAGAAGTTAGCTGGCAGTGAACTAAGAAGTGAAGGGAGGGGTAAAGAAGTAGAGAAAGTGAGTATTGGCCTTCAAGAAACTTGAAAGAGAGGAGTGTCCTGTCCTTGTCCCTATCATGGTTGACCCAGCCACATACCTTGAAGTTGGCATTCAATGACAAAAAGCTGAGAACATTTCAGCTCTGTTCAGGGAAAGAGTCCTAGACTCTCTTACCCCATTCCCACTTAGTTCCTCTCCTTTAGCTCCATTCCTGTGTTTCCTCCATCCTGGCATTTTGTTTCTTTCATGGTCCCTGCTTTCCCCTTGGTCTTAATGATGGCCTTAACTTCTCAGCATTTTCTTTCAGACACAGTCTTGTGGTCTCCTTCTGGCCCCTACCACTTCCAGCTGCCCAGGCTAACATGGTATGGGTTGACTGATCAGCCCGTACCATGTGAATCCAACGTGCCTCATGCCCCCTCTAGACCTGCTACACCCCTCTTCAAGAGGAGACTTAATGTGAAGAGGGCTAGATAGAAAGAGTTGGAGGAACAGGGCAAAAAGAGAGGATGGGGGGTGGTATTTTCTTATTTTTTCAAATGAGAGACATGCTGAAGATGGAGTGAAGATAGGGGATATTTGATGCAGGGAGGTCCATGGGAAGATGGAGAAGATGAACCCAGGACACAGGTGTTCGGTGGCCCTAGGTAGCAGGAGGGACAGCTGTTTCTCGAGACCAGAGCTAAACAAGGGCTTAAATGAAGGTAAGTTTACAGCTGGTGGTGAAGGAGATAGGAAATTAAGAAAACGATATTATCATCAGTGGAATTATCTTAGCAGACTGACCATGCGCTTGTTTCTGATTTAGCTCGCATTTATGGAGTCTCCACGTTCCATGCAACGTGTTGTGTTGGGCATTTGCATTTTTACAAACACTCCAATTGCCGTCAAGTCGATTCCGACTCACAGCAACCCTGTAGACCAGAGCAGAGCTGCCCCATAGGGTTTCCAAAGCTGTAAATCTTTACGGAAGCAGATTGCCACATCATTCTCCCTTGGAGCAACTGGTGGGTTCGAATCGCTGACTATTCGGTTAGCAGCCGAGCACTTAACCACTGCACCACCCGGGCTTCTTTTATATACATTACCAATTTTAATTCTCTGAAATACTGGAGTGTTAACTGCATACAGTCAGAACATTTCTCAAGTTAAATTCATATACAGTAATATATTACACTTTTAAAATTGTTTCACATATAGTATCTAATTTGTTTTTCCTAGCAATCATCGATGTATTATCTCTGAGGAGTTTTAAAGGTAACGAAGCCAAGGCTCAGACAGGTAAAGTAATTTGAGTGGTAAGCAGGTCTTCTGACTCTAATCTCCCAAAGAAATTATTATTTTAATGAGTTAAATTTGAAAACGAGTTGGAAATATGTTGTTGTTAGGTGCCGTCGAGCTCATTTTCAACTCATGGTGACCCCATATGACAGAGTAGAACTGTGCCATATTGTTGTTAGGTGCCATTGAGTAGATTTCAGTTCATAGTGACCCCATGTGACGAGTACAACTGCCCCTAGGTTCTCTAGGCTTTAACCTTTATGGAGGTGAATCGCCAGGTCTTTCTCCCGCAGAGCTGCTGGGTAGGTTCAAACCTCCAAACTTTCAGTTAGCAGATAAGCACTTAACCAATCTGCCACCATAGGGTTTTTAAAAAAAATAGACATAAAAACCAAACCCTTTGCCGTTGAGTCAATTCCAACTCATAGTGGCCCTATAGGACAGAGTAGCACAGCCCCATAGGGTATCCAAGGAGTGGCTGGTGGATTCAAACTGCTGACCTTTTGGTTAGTAGCCGAGCTCTTAGCCACTGTGCTACGAGGCTCCTCCATAGGATTTACTAGGCCATAATCAGAACAAATCTGTCTTGGAAGAAGTACATCCAGAATACTCCTTAGAAGCAAGGATAGTGAGACTACATCTCACATTGTTTGGACATGTTATCAGGAGAGACCAGTCCCTGGAGAAGGACATCATGCTTGGTAAAGTAGAAGGTCAGCAAAAAAGAGGAAGACCCTTGATGAGATGGATTGACACGGTGGCTGCAACAATGGGCTCAAGCACGCCAGCGATCATGAGGATGACGCAGTACTAGGCAGTGTTTCGTTCTGTTGTATGTAGGGTCTCTGTGAGTTGGAACTAACTCAGCAGCATCTAACAACAACAACAACCATCTTTACGGAAGCAGATTGACAGGTCTTTTTCCCAAGGAGCCAAACAGTGGGTTTAAACCACCACCATTTTGGTTAGCAGCCTAGTGCTTAACTGTTGTGCGTTGGCAATAACAAAGCACTCCTGCTGCCTCAGCGGGAGAGCAGAGCTCTGATGCTGCTAGCTGCTTTGGGCTGTTGTGGAGGGCGTCGTATCCCCAAAGTCAGGCAGGATGTTAACCACTGACTCAGAGGAACTGAGACTTGAAGTCCACTGAAAAATGTCTGGTTTTTCACCCTGTGAACCTCATGCTGGCCAAATCTGCATTTTCTAGATTCCTTTCCTTTTCTTCCTTCATAAAGCATAAAACATTTCTGATATTCTAAAAAATTGAATCAAATTGGAGCAAAGTGGAGATTCATATTGCTCCCCCTTAGAGATAGTGTTTCTTTGTTCTCTCCTGATTTTTAAGAGTATGGGTCCATTACAAAAGGAATTACTATTTCATCTTTTCAGTTATTTCCAGGGATTAAATCATAATCCTCATCCTTCATATAATAAAATGAGCCATTATCATTATAACAGAGAGCCGATAAATTGTGTGACTCCAGTTCTTCAGCACTAGCCTTGAATAGGGATTTCCAGTCCTTTGGAGAGTTACATTAGGATGTACAATTTAGTAGCTAACATTTATTGAGCACTGATCCCGTGCCTGGCCCTATGCTAAGCACTTTGCATACATTATTTCATTTAATCCTCACTGCAACTCTTCAGGAAACCCTGGTGGCGTAGTGGTTAAGGGCTATGGCTGCTAACCAAAAGGTTGGCAGTTCGAATACACCTGGTGTTCTTTGGAAACTCTTTGGGGAAGTTCTACTCTGTCCTATAGGGTCGCTACGAGTTGGAATTGACTTGACGGCAATGGGTTTGGTTTGGTTTTACAACTCTTCAGCGCGGGTGGCATTATCGTCTGCCATTTCCAGATGAGGAACCTGAGGCAACCAGACATTAGGTCACTTTCTACTAGTCAGCTGTGGACAGGATTGACTAGCGAAGGCCACTTCAGTGATCAAAATCCCTCTTGTGTAACCTGGAGGTGGCTCACTGGTGGCCCTAGCTTCTGTGGAGTATTAACTCTGTGGTTGGAATTAAATTGGGAGCTTCTAACAGAACAAGAGTAAGAAGAGGGAAGTGTGGCTAGTGTTATATGAAGGTCCTATGACGGTTTCACACCAGGCATTGGGAATCAAGGATGAGCCAGACTAGGTCCTGCTCCACCTTGGGCTAACAGCCTGGTGGGGAAAAGTGTGGTCTGGTCTGTTGGCCAGGCATTGCCTGGTCCTACTTAATTCTTAATTTTATCTTTAGTTACTTAATAGTTGTAAGAGGTCCCTGGGTGGTGCAAACAGTTAACATGCTCTGCTGCTAACTGAAAGTTGAAAGGTTTGAATACACTCAGAGGTGCCTCAGAAGGAAGGCCTGGTGATCTTCTGAAGAATCAACCATTGAAAACCCCATGGAGCACAATTCTACTCTTAGAGTTGCTCTGAGTCAGGGTCGACTGGACAGCAGCTGGTTTTAATTATTACTTGTATTTAATATTCAGGTGTTTGCATTCAATTTTTCTATGAATTATCTTTTTGTGTGTGTGAATTCTTTTTTTTATGTGAAATACTTTTTTCTACTTTAATATTCCATTTATTTTCTTATTCTATTTATAAGCTTATTTTCCTTATAAAATTGAAAGAGGTCTTTACATCTC
>NW_004443971.1:15869551-15897534 GCF_000243295.1 Trichechus manatus latirostris
ACCAAAAGGTCAGCAATTCAAATCCACCAGGCGCTCCTTGAAAACCCTATGGGGCAGTTCTACTCTGTCCTATAGGGTCACTATGAGTCTGAATTGACTCCACAGCAAAGGGTTTGGTTTCAAAATTTGTATGTACGGTATTTGAATTTGTTAGTCTTTTCTCTTGCAATATCTTTTTTTGCTTCTAAACGGAATTATTGTTTTCCCCATAGATCTGATAAATATTATATTCTATTTTCTGAGAGTTTTCCAACAACTTAATTTTAATTAAGTTTTAGAATAATTTTTAGAGTGAGTTTTAGAATAGTCCCTTATCATCCTTTCAACCTTTTTATATAGTTCAGGGTCACGTCTTGTCTATTTCCTTTATGTGCACTTTTAACTCCTTGTTTGTGTGTTTTTTTTTTTTTTTATATTGTTGCTTTATAATCTGTTTGGCTAGAGTCTTTCTCATTGTTCTGATTATTTTTTGAAATGTATTTTTATTATTTTGTCAGGTTTCAAAATCTTATTGGAATATTGATTGAAATTGAGTTAAATCTTGTAATGGCGTTGCTTTAGGGTACTCTTGGCTATCTATTTGGTGTGTATAATCTTGCACACATTTCTTAATTCTAAATCTCAATTTCTCATCTGTAAACTGGGGATAATATTCATATCTAACTCATAAGATTTTTCAGGCTTAAATGAAAAAATGCATGTAAGACTTTTAGTGTCATTCCTGTCTAAACGTCTGCATAGGAAATGCCAGGAAAGTGTTATTATGATTTATTTTGCCATAGGAGCAAATAGTCATTTTTACAATGTCAACTCTTCAATGTAAGGTGGATAGATTATATTTTTTTTATATTAAAGATAGACAAGAGTGTCACTATCACTGCCCTACACCATTTTTGCAGGTTGTCCGCAGCAGCGCGGACCTCCGCTTCTTTCTCCAGTCGGAATTAAACGGGCCCAAACTCTACGAGAAAGCGGCGCCGGCGGGGAGTGGCGGAACCCGTTGCCTGGGAGCTGAGGGAGGGGCGGGTCGAGGGTTTACACCCAGCGACCTGAAACCCAACCACAGGCGCTTCCGGGGGGCGGGAGGAAGCCCAGGCGCGTCGCCCGACGCGACCTCCAGCAGCCAATCAGAAGACGGGGCGGCCATTCAAATTGTGGCTTCTGCAGGAGCCGGCAGCCGGGTGGTGAGTGATGTGTGAGCGGCTTCGAGGGGTCCCCGAGGTGGTGGACCCTTCGGAGGCGCCAAGAGAGGGTTCTTGAGGGAGAGTGCGGGCGCTTCTCCTGCGGACGACCGCTGCAGTGTGGATGGGTGGTCTGAGCTCCGGTCCCCCTACTCTCCCCGGAATTCCTGGTCGGCGGCGAAGAGGCCCCCAGAGAGGAAGGGCTCTGCCGGGACCAGAAAACCGGACTTCTGGGCTCCTCGGCTCAATCTTCTTCTGTTGGGTCTCGCCTAGTCGGTTGCCATTAAGAGGTACATTCCCTGTCACAACCCTCGTAGTGACCAGCTGAGGAAGAACAGAATCATGGGGATGTTTTGGTGTCGGTTGTGACTTGTTTTTCTTGTATTAATTCCAGTCCTCTTTAAAATCTGATGGCGAAACTCCCCACATAAACAAAAACCCTTACTGATTTATGTAAGTTGCAAATAGTTTTTAGTTGCAATAGAATTGCCAGATTTTTTCTTACCTTTACATTCATCTCAGAATAGTGTGTTGTTGCTGTTGTCGTTAGGTGCCGCGGAGTGGATTCCAACTCGTAGAGATCCCACGTGTACCTTTATTATACTTTTAGTTGAAAGGTTGACGGAATGCTTATAACCTGACGGAGTTTTTTGTAATGATGACTTTTATGTAGAACTTTAAAAGATTTACTTAAACATTGCCCGTTGCCGTCGAGTCGATTCTGACTCACAGCGATCCTATAGGTAGAACTGCCCCATAGGGTTTCCAAGGAGTGGCTGGTGGGTTCGAACTGCAGACCTTTT
Source organism: Trichechus manatus latirostris (assembly GCF_000243295.1). NCBI lineage: Eukaryota > Metazoa > Chordata > Mammalia > Sirenia > Trichechidae > Trichechus > Trichechus manatus. The sequence continues at coordinate 15,871,536 of NW_004443971.1, forward strand.
GGTTAGCAGCCTAACGCTTAACCATTGAGCCACCAGGGCCCCATTAAACCTTAACTTATTCTAATTTGTTAGGATTCCAATAACTTATGAAATAGTTTGAGCAAGTGTTATTTTACAAGTTAGAACCAGGCAAGCAAATTTAAAGATTTATTTATATCAGCATAAGGAGTTTGCTGCAGAGTAGACTAGAAGCCAGATTTCTTAGTGGTTATCACTGCTGTTCTCTTTCTTCTAAACTTTAATGCCTGATAGATATCCTTGACATATAATTACAAACACGTCTGTCTAATTTGTTATCTAACTGCTAGAGAGCAGAATGTCTACTTGTCAAATCTTGCATAGTTCTCCTAACACAAGCAATTAATGTGTATTATTGCCTGTGGCACTCATTTGTGAATAATCTGCCTTGTGACATTTCTCAATTTAATCTCCTTCAGGAAACATTCCTGTATTCAGCATACATTCCACAGGTTTTTACAGAAATGCATTGTTCCAGACTCTGACTTAGGTGCTAGGGTTTCCTTTAGGCTCTCTCCTGACTCCCAAAACTGAGACTACTTAAAAAGAGTAATCTTTGCTGACATAGCACTTTTTACATCTCATAAATCACTTGGTACATTTGGCCTGATATAAGGGTTAATCTGTGTTTTCCTTCTTGACTAAGGAAATGAGAACAGAGGTCTTCTATTTGAAATCTCCACTGACTATCAGAGGGCCTGGCATCCAATGAAAAACCAATTGCCGTTGAATTGATTCTGACTCGTGGTGACTCCATGTGTGTCAGAATAGGACTGTGCTCCATAGGGTTTTCAATGGTTGATTTTTTGGAAGGAGATTGCCAGGACTTTCTTCCAAAGTGTCTCTGGGTGGACTTGAACCGCCACCCTTTTGGTTAGCAGCTGAGTGCGTCAACCATTTGCACCACCCAGGGACACAATGAGGACTCAGTGAATTTATTTGTTGAATAATGATTGTAAGCTCTTTGAGGGAAGAGATTTGTCTGAAGCTGCTTGGAAGTGATGTTTGAGCTGGAGATTGAGTCTTGGAGACTAAAGGTGTCAGTTGAAGCCCTGAAGAAGTGGTGGTTCCACTGTTAGAGACTGTATAATGAGGTGCACATAATCTGTCGGCCATATTCATATAAAGTGGTTAAGTGGGTAGATTGAGGAAAACAGTCCTCAAAGAGACAGAGAGGACAAAAAAAAAAAAAAAAAGGAAGGGCAGAGTTTGGTGTCTATAAAGAGGTAGAGTGTTTGGAAGTGACAGTACCTTGGACCACACATGTAACAGAGCACTCAAGTAGGAGAGGGATTGAAAGTGTCATCATCACTGCTTTATTCTAATGTATTCCTCTGGGAAGTTACTTTAAAAGTGGGAGGTTCTCTGTATTTTAAAGCCTGTTTATAGTCGGTGCAATCTAATTTTTCTTCTTTTTTTAGTAGGTTAGCAGCTATTTTTAGAAACTGTTGCATAAGAAATGGCTGGAAGTCAACTAACCATCCAAAGACGAGCTTAGGTTCTTCAACAACATCGGTTTTTAAAATAACTTGCTGCCAAAATGTCAATATACAGTGCTCGTAATCGAAATGACAGTGATATCCGTGGTATTCCTTCTTCCCAAAAGAATTCCTCATTGAATGACCTCTCCCACAGTAGCCAACTTAAGCTGCATTCAAAGTCCGATATGTCAGAATGCGAAAATGATGATCCTTTATTTAGATCTGCAAGTAAGATCAAAGACATAAATAACACTTACGTTATTTCTGCCTGTAAAAACACAGGAGATCTACCCCTGACCCCTAAACCTGTAGGTAGATTGACACTTCAGAGAAGAGTTAAAAGGGACAAAGAATCATCTTTGCTTGATAGTGAGTTGGGAGACACTACTGAAAAGACAGCTGCAAAACGTCTTACGTTACAACGTCGTGCTAAAACAGAGTCTGTGGAAAAGTGCAAACCAACGCAGAAAACGGGAGGTGAAACAGAAGATAAACATGCCTCCCAGGAAACTAGTAGACATGTGAAGACTGTAAATACTGATAAAAACTCTTTTGTTGTATCTTCTGTACCTTTAGCTGAGGACTCAAAACACATTGAAATGATGACTGATGAAAAATGCAAAGAAACATTTTCAGCCCCCAGTGATGAAAATGGAAATGTTGCACTTAAATACTTAAGTCATAGAGCACCCACTGGTTCTCGGAGTCATATTGAAGCTGTTAGATCAGGACGCTTGGCAATAAAACCTACTAAGAGCAAGTTGGATATTAAAGTATCTGGAACAGAAAACTTGCATCCTAGAAGTATTGGGAAGGACATTGTGAAAAATTCAGCAAATAAATTGGGACCCTTAGAAAAAGGAAGAACACCCGTGAAATGTGTAACAGAACACAGATTAACACCAAAGTGCAGTGTGCCTCAGTTTAAGAGCCCAGTTGCATCAATACTGAAAAATCGGGTGCCCAGCCTTCAAGTTAAACAAAGACCAAAAAGTTCCCTTCTTGTAAATAAAAGTGAGAGGTCACAAGAAAGTACACTCCCTCCTGAAGAAGAAACCGCAGGTCAGAACACCTATACAGAAACAGACCCCTTAAAGGTAGAGAATAGTCAAGTGACCGTGGCAGTGCGCGTAAGGCCTTTCAGCAAGAGGTATGTACGCCTTTTAAAATCTAAGTCCAAGCAAGTGATATGGAACGCGGCTTGCCTCTGGAGTCAGTGTGCTCATGCATCTTCCAACTTGCTGGCAATATTTTTATATAGAGATAACTTTTAGATTTAGTTGTAGTATGTTGATTATTCTCAATGATTGTCTGTAAAATGAAAAAATTGAAAAACTATTTTCTAAATCACCAATTTTTTCTAGACATGTTGCTTTTCAAAAGTCTGAAGGAGTCATTTAAGTCTCTAATACAGTCTGCTTTCAGATCTGTACTCTATGGTAGGATCTTCTACCTTTCCCTTCAAAAGAGCCCTAACAGGTCACTCATTCCTCAAAGGGATCCTTCCAGATCCCTTTCCAGAACAGTGATCATCACCATCATCTCAGATAGATTATAATTATAAATGCCCTGATTTATTAGGTTTGATTCTGATGGCAAAACTCTCTCTCCAAAAAGTGATTGTGGGTGGGAGGGTGACAGATTAGGGGTAGGGCTGAAATAGATGGATGTGACAAAATGTGAATGTGGCATTTAAGTATTTTAAAATATATTAAGGGAAGACACTGAAAAACTTGACAGGGTCAGTAGTTTTAAACTTGTTGATTTGTGTCTAAGCAAGTAAGAAGAAGATACGATGACCATTGCAGTGGGAAGGAATTTCTAGTTTGAGCGTAAAGGGTCCATCTAGTTAAAGGCAAGTCATAACAGTGCTATGAGGGCTTACTAGTGAAAATGTGGGGCTAATGATAAGGGGAGAGAGCTGAGAGGGAATTGATTTGGCTCCCCAGAAAGGCCTCAAGAACCATGATAGGAAGAGAAGTAACGTAAAGAACGGAGCCGATAGGGACAAAATACAAGGTGAAGGGCCAGGAGCCTGATTCCAGACTCATGAGACAAGCCTGGAAGCAGGGCTGTGGTGGGGGGGCACTTGTCAAACATGAAGCAGGGGTTTCCAGGTTAAATTCTGATCTAAAGTAGAGCCTGGAAGAAAAGCGATATCTGGTGCCAAAGACTCTCATATTCTTTTTCTGCAGATCTAGAGTACGTGAAAGACTTCCACCCCAGTCTGAGGTAAACGAAGGATGGACAGGAAAATCCATGACTCTAGATGAGGGAGTAACTTTGTATTAATAGTGACAGCAGCTAGTAGCCAGGGGAGACTTAGGATTCAAACTTACGTTAAATGGCGTTTGCTGAAATTATAATTTATGCCATTTTTTACGTAGATTTATACCCCAAAATTTCTTTAAAATATATTTAAGACAAATGTTCAGATTTAAACTAAAGAGTGTAGGTAGATTATAGTAGGTGGGATAGGAGAAAGGATATCTCAAGAGAAAAAGAAAGAGGAAAAATTTTGTGAAAATAGGGTAGATCTTCTGTAAAAGAAATCTGGAACCCCATTTTCCCTTTGCTTGGTGGCATTGGAGCTACCGGAGATAAATTTTGCAAACTCACTATAATTATGTGTGCTGGTCTGCATTTCCACATAAAATTAAAGAATTAGTTTGCCTTCGACGAATGTTATATTAACTAGTTTTTATTTTGGGAATAATACCCGAAATAATTACTGTAACTTTATTTTTTTCTTTGTGTTTCTTTTTATAGAGAGAAGATGGAAAAAGCATCCCAGGTGGTCTTCATGAATGGAGAGGAAATAACCGTGCAGCATCCTGACATGAAACAAGTTTACAATTTTATTTATGATGTTTCGTTCTGGTCTTTTGATGAATGTCATCCTAAGTATGCTAGCCAGACAACTGTTTATGAGACACTGGCAGTACCACTCCTAGAAAGAGCCTTTGAGGGCTACAATACCTGTCTCTTTGCTTATGGTCAGACTGGATCTGGAAAATCATATACGTAAGTTTTATTGCAAATATAATTATGCAGAAATTATTAACTCTTCTGTTAGGAGAAGCAGCATGGTGTGGTAAAAAGTTTTGAAACCACATACATCTGGGCTCAAATCTCAGCTATTTTATATGTTAGCTCTGCAAACTTGGGCAAGTTACTCAACCTTTGGACTTCAGTTTATACACGGGATATAGTTTTCTTTGTAAGTATCATTGACCTTATTTTACTATTATATCTTTTGTATAAACTGAAGCCCAGTGAGGTTACATATCTTGTAAGTATTGTGAGAATTAAAAATAAGGCATCTAATAAATGGTAGCTATGATAATACTTGTCCTAGAAGGAAATACTCAGAATTTTAATGGTAGCTAATATTTATTGAATTCTTCTTATATTCTAGGCACTGTGCTAAAGGTTGGAGCCCTGGTGGCGCTGTGGTTAAGAGCTCAGTTGCTAACCAAAAGGCTGGCAGTTTGAATCCACCAGCTGCTCCCTGGAAACCCTATGGGGCAGTTTTACTCTGTCTTATAGGGTTCCTATGAGTCAGAATCAACTCGACAGCAATGATTTGGTACTGGTGCTAAAGGTTTCACTTGTACTCTGTCACAGCAACCGTCTGAATTAGACACTTCTATTGTTCCCATTTTACAGAAGAGAAAATTGAGGCTTAGTGAGGTTAAGTATCTTGTCCAAGGTTGATCAGTGGTAAAATCAAGATATGAACTGAGGCAGATTTGGCTTCAGAGCCCAAGTTCTCAGCTATTAACTATGAGATTTAATTAGCTTGCCTCCGTGCTCATTTCCTCAGAAAGGATTTAAAAGAAAAACATGCACAACTAACTAGTTTTATTTTCTCCTTATTCATAATGTATTTTCCAGGATGATGGGATTTAGTGAAGAACCAGGAATAATTCCAAGATTTTGTGAAGATCTTTTTGCTCAAGTAGCTAAAAAGCAAACCCAAGAGGTATGTTCTCAGAGTACGTGCAAGCCTGCATATTAGACTAGAAAGCAATCAAATTAAGTTAAAACCAGGGTTATGGTCACTAAAGAAACTAAGGAAATACTTAATGGAAGATGCAATTCTAATATCTAGGTCACCTTTGCAACAGTGGTATGGAAGGGAAGGGTGGGGATTCTGAATTTAGAATCAATTCTTGCTGGTGTACAGTGATAGAGGGGGTCATGTCTTCTGTCTTCTCTACCTTTTTCTGCTTTATACCTTTTGTGTATGTGTAAACCTGTTGCTGAAGAGTCGATTCTGACTCACAGTGACCCTATAGGACAGAGTAGAACTGCCCCATAGGGTTTCCAGGGAGCGGCTGGTGGATTTGAACTGCCGACCTTTTGGTTAGCAGCCGAACTGTGTATGGCTCACAGTGTGGTAGTACTGGTATACGTGCCTTTGTAGTTAAGCAAGTGTACAGACTTAATGAAGGACAACAGGCATAAACTTTTGCACAATATGAAGCAGAAAGAGAATAGTGAAGTTGGAATTTGAACCCAGCTTTGACTTCAAAGGCTGTGCTCTTTCTACTGCACCATACCTGAAAGGCCTGTGCTTGCTCCCCTTGTCACTTATTCATTCATTCATTCATACATTAGCAAATATTTACTGAGCACTTACTGTTTGCCAGACAATCTGTTTCTTCCCAAATTTGCTTGATCATAAGAATCACTAGGATGTGGCAGGGCCAGTTGTGTGTGTGTGTGTGTGTGTGTGTGTGTGTGTGTGTCTGTGTGTGTTGTTAAAAATCTCTTCTGGAGATTCTGATTCAGTTGGTCTGGGGTAGAGCCTGGGAATTTATAATTGTCTTACTTTCTCCCTAATAAGTCTTCTGATAAAGAAAGTTGGGAAAAGATTGTGCTAGATTTTGGGATGTAGAGTTAAAAACCCAGTTCCTGTAGTCAGGAAGCTGGTGGTGTAATGGGAGAGGCAGGTCCGTAAACAGCCAATCACAATCAATGAAACACTAAGTAAAGTAAATGCTATGGCAGAGTAAGAACAGGGTGCTGTGAGAACACGTAAGACTCTTGTTGTTAGGTGCCATCGAGCTGGTTCCAACTCATAGTGACCCATGTACAAGAGAACAAAACACTGCCCGGTCCTGCGCCATCTCACAGTCATTGTTATTCTTGAGCCCATTGTTGCAGCCACTGTGTCAATCCATCTAGTTGAGGGTCTTCCTCTTTTTCTCTGACCCTCTACTTTACCAAGCATGATGTCCTCCAGGGACTGATCCCTCCTGATAACATGTCCAAAGTATGTGAGACGAAGTGTCACCATGCTTGCTTCTAAGGAGCCTTCTGGCTATACTTCTTCCAAGACAGATTTGTTCATTCTTTTGGCAGTCCACGGTATAGTCAATATCCTTCACCAACATTGTAATTCAAAGGCGTCCATTCTTCGGTCTTCCTTATTCATTGTCCAGCTTTCATTTGCATATGAGGTGATTGGAAACATCATGGCTTGGGTCAGCAGCACCTTAGTCCTCAAGGTGACATCTTCACTTTTTAACACTTTAAAGAGATCTTTTGCAGCAGATTTGCCCAATGCAATGCATTGTTTGATTTATTGACTGCTACTTCCACGGGTGTTGATTGTGGATCCAAGTAGAATGAAATCCTCGACAACTTCAATATTTTCTCCGTTTATCATGATCTTGCTTATTGGTCTAGTTGTGAGGATTTTTGTTTTCTTTATGTTGAGGTGTGATCCATACTGAAGGCTGTAGTCTTTGATCTTCATCAGTAAGTGCTTCAAGTCCTCTTCACTTTCAGCAAGCAAGGTTGTATTGTCTCCATAACGCAGGTTGTTAATGAGTCTTCCTCCAATCCTGATGCTGCGTTCTTCTTCATATAATCCAGCTTCTTGGATAATTTGCTCAGCACAGAGAATGAATAAGTATGGTGAGAGGATACAACCCTGACGCATACCTTTCCTGACTTTAAACCATGCAGTGTCCCCTTGTTCTGTTCAAACGACTGCCTCTTGGTCTATGTACAGTTTCCTCGAGCACAATTAAGTGTTCTGGAATTCCTATTCTTCGCAATGTTATCGGTAATTTGTTATGATGCACACAGTCGAATGCCTTTGCTTAGTCAATAAAGCATAGGTAGACATCTTTCTGGTATTCTCTGCTTTCAGCCAGGATCCATCTGACATCAGCAATGATATCTCTCATTCCACGTTCTCTTCTGAATCTGGCTTGAATTTCTGGCTGTTCTCTGTCAATGTAGTGCGACAGCCACTTTTGAATGATTTTCAGCAAAATTTTACTTGCATGTGATATTAATTATATTGTTCAATAATTTCCACATTTGGTTGGATCACCTTTCTTTGAAATAGGCATAAATATGGATCTTTTCCAGTTGGTTGGCCAGGTAGCTGTCTTCCAAATTTCTTGGCAGAGACAAGTGAACACCTCTAGTGCTTCATCTGTTTGTTGAAACATCTCAGTTGGTATTCCGTCAATTCCTGGAGCACTGTTTTTTGCCAATGCCTTCAATGCAGCTTGTACCTCTTCCTTCAGTACCATCGGTTCCTGATCATATGCTGCCTCCTGAAATGGTTGAACATCGACCAATTCTTTTTGGTGTAGTAACTCTGTGTATTCCTTCCATCTTTTGATGCTTCCTGCATCATTTAATTAATTTTTCCTGTGGAATCCTTCACTATTGCAACTCGAGGCTTAAATTTTTTCTTCAGTTCTTTCAGCTCGAGAAATGCCAAGCGTGTTCTTCCTTTTTGGTTTTCTAACTCCAGGTCTTTGCACATGTCATTATAATACTTTACTTTGTCTTTTCGCTCTGCCCCTTGAAATCTTCTGTTCAGCTTTTACTTCATCATTTCTTCCATTTGCTTTAGCTGCTTGACATTCAAGAGCAAGTTTCAGAGTCTCTTCTGACATCCATCTTGATCTTTCTTTCCTGTATTTTTAAAGACTTCTTGCTTTCTTCATGTATGATGTCCTTTATGTCATTCCACAACTCGTCTGATCTTCAGTCATTAGTGTTCAACGCCTCAAATCTATTCTTGAGATGTTTTCTAAATTCTGGTGGAATATGCACAAAGTCATACTTTGGCTCTTGTGGACTTGTTCTAATTTTCTTCAGTTTCAAGTTGAACTTGCATATAAGCAATTGCTGGCCTTGTTCTGACGGATGATATTGAGCTTTTCCATTGTCTGTTTCCACACATGTAGTCGATTTGATTCCTGAGTATTCCATTCAGCGAGGTCCATGTGTGTATTCGCTATTTATGTTGTTGAAAAAAGATATTTGCAATGAAGAAGTTGTTGATCTTGCAAAATTCTATTATGCAATCTCTGACATCGTTTCTATCACCAAGGCTATATTTTCCAGCTATAGATCCTTCTTTTCTGTTTACAACTTTTGCATTCCAATCACTGGTAATTATCAGTGCATCCTAATTGCATGTTCGATCAATTTCAGACTGCAGAAGTTGGTAAAAATATTCAATTTCTTCACCTTTGACCTTAATGGTTGGTGTGTAAATATGAATAATAGTCTATTAACTGGTCTTCCTTGTAGGCTTATGGATATTATCCTATCACTGAGAATGTCGTACTTCAGTATAGATCTTGAAATGTTCTTTTTGACAATGAATGCAACACCATTCCTCTTCAAGTTGCCATCCCCGGCATAGTAGAGTAATATGATTATCTGATTCAAAATGGCCAATTGCAGTCCGTTTCAGCTCACTGATGCCTAGGATATCAATGTTTATGCGTTCCATTTCATTTTTGATGATTTCCAATTTTCCTAGATTCATACTTTGTACATTGCACGTTCTGATTATTAATGGATGTTTGCAGCTGTTTCTTCTCATTTTGAGTCATGCCACATTAGTAGGTGAAGGCCCTGAAAGCTTGACTCCATCCACGTCATTAAGGTCAATCTGCTTTGAGGAGGCAGTTCTTCTCCAGTCGTATTTTGAGTACCTTCCAACCTGAGGGGCTAATCTTCCGTCATTATATCAGACAGTGTTCCACTGCTATTCATAAGGTTTTCACTAGCTAATTCTTTTCAGAAGTAGACTGCCAGGTCCTTCTTCCTAGTCTGTCTTAGTCTGGAAGCTCAGCTGAAACATGTCTACTGTGGGTGACCCTGCTTGTGTTTGAATACCGTTGGCATAGCTTCCAGCATCACAGCAACATGCCAACCCCCAGAGTGTGACAAACCGACAGACAGATGTAAGACTAGAGGAAGACAAAGCTAGAGGCAGGAGTAACTGAGTTTATTTTTGAAGTACACATAGTTACAAGCCAAGTGAAGAAGAGGGAGAATATTTTAAGCAGAGGGCAACATGTGCAAAGATTTGAAAGCAAGAAAGCAGGGAACCTTTGGGAATCTACAAAGTATTTTCTTTGTTTTGAGTATGGAGTTTGAGATGAAACAGAGAGACAGGCAGAACTGAACTCATGAAGGACTTTTTGAACCATGCTCCCGGGAATCTGGAAGGATATGGAAGAATTTTAAGCAGGGAAGTAATTTGACCATGTCTGCTGTTTAAGAAAAGATTACTCTGGCTGCAGTGTGGAGAATGGATTGAAGGGAAGCTGGACTGGATGCAGAGGCCAGGAGTGGGGCTTGTACACTGGATAAGACATGATGAGCTAAACTAAGGTGGTGACAGTAGGGGTGGACCAGGGGGCACACATTTGAGAGATCTTAATACATAGAACTGATAAGATTTGATGGCTATTGGAAACGGAGGGTGAGGGAGGAAGGAATCAATGTGTCTCGTTGGAGAACCAGAATGGACATTGATGTCATTCATTGAGAGTATAAGAGGAAGAGCAAAGTGGAGCAGATGATGAATTCTGTCCACCTCTGTGGATACACTGCCCCTCCTCTGCATATTTTCCCTCCTCCCCCAAGGTCCCACCTTTAGTACTTAAATTGAAAATAGAAGGAAAAGGGGGACCAATAGATTAGGGGAAAATTTGGTGGCTTGGAAAGTACAGCATGAAATATCCAAGGATAATGGGAATAAGGGAGTGAGAAAGTTGTGGGCTTATGGGCCAGGGTACGCTATTAGGTGTTTAAGATTTTAGAGGGGGAGTAGTTTGAAGGTAATGAAAACCAGATAATGAAGTGTAGTAGAGGCAGAGGTTTTGGAGTGAAATTAAACTGGGAGGCCCAGATTTTGCATGGAATGACTGTATCACTAAGAGGAATAAAGTGTAATGGTTAAGAGCATGGACTTTGGAGATAGATCATTTGAGTTTGAATCTAAGCACCATCACATTACTGGAAGTATGACCTTGAACAATTTACTTAACCTCTCTGTGCTTCAGTGTTCTCACCTGAAAACAGGGATGATGATGATGATGGTGACATACTTCTTATAGGTTTGTTGTGAGCATTAAATGAATTGATCTATATAACAGGTTTTGAATATTGCCTGGTACATAGTGAGCTCAGTGTAAGTGATTGCTGTTATATCAACTTTGGAATAGGATTTCAGAATAATAGAGGGTGGTCATATGTGAATGGGGGGAATAGAAACAACGTGATGGAAGGAGCCTCAAAGGAGAAGAAAAAGCATGGTCCTCTACAGTGTGGCTCCACCTACCTTTCTCAACTCATCTCCCACTACATTTTCATCTCTAAGTCCTTCTGGAGCCCCCACGATATATCCATTACCCATTGCTGCCAAGTTGATTCTGACTCATGGGACAGAGTAGAATTGCCTCATAGGGTTTCCAAGGCCGTAATCTTTACGGAAGCAGACTGCTACAACTTTCTTTTATGGAGTGGCTCGTGGGTTCGAACAACTGACCTTTTGATTAGCAGCCAAGCAGTTAACCAGTGTGCCACCAGGGCCCCTTCCTGACATAATACGGTGGATTATATATAATAAACACACATGCTTGTTGAATTCTGAGCCTCCGTACCAATATCAGTAGCATTTGTAAATGACCTTATACTTAGTTGGTGTTCCCTGGTCTGAAAGTGCTTTTTTCTCTCCCATGACACCAACTATATTCTGCCTTGTCTCACTCATGTACTGTATGTATCTCTGATTAGATTGTGAGTTCTTTGAGAATAAAGACTATGTCTGGGTCATATCAGATTCTTTACAGCAGCTAGAAGAGTGCTTTGTACCTAGTGAGGCCCAGTAAATATTTGGTGAGTTGAAATTTTTGAATTAAATTTTTGAAACTTCCTTGAAGCTTACGTTTCTGTTAATATTGGATGCTTGCTGGCCCACTTCGGAGCCCGCAGATGAAACTTATTTCTCTAATAAAGAAATCTTGCCTTGTCAAAAACGCTAGTGGAAGGAAATTTTTCTTTTTGTGGCCTTTACACCTTGTCTTTCTGAGTCAAAAGGAGGGGAAGCTCAGCCCCACTTGGTCTGATGATTGCTTTCTGCCCCAATCAGGAAGAATTGTTGATTTAAGGTTCCATCCTATCGGATGAAATGCCAACATACTGGGTCTCTTTCCTGCCCTGGGCATATTCATGTTCAATTACTGCTGTCCTCCTCTTGCAAAGAATGCCTTACCCGCTCTATCTGGTCCAACCCACTCCATCTCTCATACCTCATATCCTGTTTTCTTCTTCCCCAGCCTCTCTGGCCACCCTAATTTCTCCCCTCTCTGATTAGTCATTTTATTTATAGTCATTGTCTGTCATTTTGCTTCTTAATTTTTTATTGCTCTTGTATTTTCTTTTTGGAAGGGTATGTTGTATTTCTCTGAGATGGTAGTAACCTCATGGGAAGGAACCTTGTCTTACACTTCTTTAAAAACAAAAAAAACCATTGCCGTCAAGTCGATTCCAACACGTAGCGACCCTATAGGACAGAATAGAACTGCCCCATAGGGTTTCCAAGGAGTGGCTGGTGGATTAAAACTGCCAGCGTTTTGGGTAGTAGCCAAGCCCGCAGGGCTCCTACATTTCTTTTTATTCTTCTAACTGTAACCTAAAGACATACACATAGTAGGTAGATATTTAAGAAATGCTTATTAGATTGAAATGAACCTTACCTAGAGGTTAATAAGAAGAAATGCAAGGGCTTTTAAAATAAATTGTATACTGTGTTTCTATTCCTACTAGGTCAGCTATCACCTTGAAATGAGCTTCTTTGAAGTATATAATGAAAAAATTCATGACCTCCTGGTTTGTAAAGGTGATAATGGGCAGAGGAAGCAACCGGTAAGATTAAAACAATTTATTTTTTGTCTTTGATTTCTGTTTTTATAAATGCATGGAATTAGATGAGGTTTCAAGATAATATGGCTTAAATTTTTACTAAATGCTATTTTATCATAGCAAATGCTTGCAATTAATAGTCTAACTTCTTTGTTATTTAGTAAATAGGCTGAACATCATTAGTGGAAATTAGTTATTTAAATACCTCTTTTTATTTTAATCAAGTATTGTGTAAAAGATAAACTGTTTGTTACAAGACTGAGTTAGACCACTTAAATCAAACATCTAAACCTAATAGTCTGAAAAAAGCCAAAAAAGAAGTAAAAGTTTTTAAAATCTTTTTTTTATTGTGGAATATGTATTTCACTGGATTATTTAGCACATTGATATTTTATAGAGAATTGTTTTTGTGAAATTTCACAAATACAGAGGCTTTTTTCTTTTTTTTTAAACTGCTACTTGAATTAAAAATGTTTAATTTTGAAAAGAACCTTGGAATACAAAAATCTAAAATCTAAAGAGGTCAGTTGACCTGCCCAAGGTCATGCAGCTTACTCTTGGCAAAATCAAGGAACTTCAAAAATAAAACTTGGCATTTTCTTCTGTGTGTTTCTGAATTTCTGGTCATGCACAAAGTTTAAAATTTGTAATGTAAAAATGAAGAAAAGGTTAAATGCCTGAAATTTAGTGAACATGTTTAGAGAGCTACTTAAAAACGTATAAATAATAGCTACTGCAGGATTTAACTTAAGAGTGAAAACACTGTAAGTCATCTGATGCTATACTATACTGTTGCATATTGTGCAAATTTGTGGTGTTGAGGCAGTTTCTCAGTGCCTTATGGATTTGTTTTTGTGAGAACCTTTATATTTATTTCCGGACATAAGAAAGATGGATCTCTTTACTTTAAACTCAAAATATAGAGTAATAATCATTTAAAGTTATGTTTATTGTGAAATATTTGTCATATACTTAATGGTGCTAATGTTTGCTTCTGCTAGCTGAGAGTGAGGGAGCATCCTATTTCTGGACCCTATGTGGAAGCGCTCTCAACGTAAGTGTTTGGCTCCACAAGAGCAAGGAGGAGAAAACAAGTGAATGGAGGGAATGTTGTTCTCCCATAATCCTTATTTTATTCTCATTTGCCTCCCCAGCTTTGAAACCCTGGATAACTATTTAGCCTTCTACCCTTACTATTATTCAATTAAATCTTCTCTCTCTCTCTAAATAGAGTGTTAGCTCTTTGTTTTCATATTTGTATTTTTCACAGCATCTATAAAGTGCCTGGCATAGAGTAGTAATTACACTGAGTATGAAATAAGTATTTGATTTTTCTTCCCTTCACCTTCTTTGCTCCCCATTAAGTTAAACCTTCTCTCTCAGTGTGCTTTGTATACCGATTACTTTAAGGTGGAGAGAGGAGAAGGTGCTAAGATGAGCTCAGAGTTGTTTGATATGTGTTAAGAGTCGTTTGTCTTTCAACACTCCGAGTGCTTTTCTTGAAAGAAAAAGTGATTAGGTATGAGTTCAGCTCCATTTATTAAACCCAGGATTATGTTGAGACCCAAACGTGTGTGTGTGCTTGTACGTGCGCACGCACACACGCACGTAAGGTAAATCTTTTGATTTCATGATTATAGACTTAATATTATAATGATAAGATGCTGAGATACTTCGTTGTATTAAGAAAAATCATACTTTTTGGTACAATTAAAACGTTGTTTTTAGAATAGGTAAATTTATAGAGACCAGAGTTTATTAGTGGTTACCAGGGGTGGGAGAGAAGAGAAAAAGAGGGTCATTGCTTAGGGACACTGAGTTTCTGTTAAGGGTGATGGATAGTGTTGATGGTTGCACAGCATGATGAACATAATGTCACTGAATTGTACAATGTGAAAGAGTTGAAATGGCAAGTGTTTTGTTATATATATTTTTACCACACACACAAAACACACATACACACACAGAAAACCATTATTTCCTTCCTTTTAAAAATGGGGTAAATGAAAGATTCTGTGAGAATTAGTATAAAGGTTATTCTTATTTTAAGAGAACAAGAGTATCGTCATCAGTAAAATCTTATTTTTTTTTTTAAATAGGAATGTTGTGAGTTCTTATTCTGATATCCAGGTAAGACTGATTATCTGTGTTTTGTCTTCTTTTCATTAGATAGAAAGGTCATAATGATAAATATTCATAAGAATATTTCTCCTTAATTGCTGTTCACATAAATAGAAGATTAATTTTGTTAATTTATCATGAACTGATTTTGTTGGTTAAACTTTAATCAAAAGAATTGCTCTTCCAAATTTAAAAAAAAAAAAAATTGACCATTATGCCAGTTTGGAGTTATAGAAATAGCCTTTTAAAGGTATTATTTTCTAACTTAGATTTCTGTGACAGAAAAGAAAAAATAGACAATGGGAATACAAATTATTAAAAGATAAACATTAATAATCTCATTTTATAAACTAATTATAAAAGTGTATATGTTACCAGATGTGCTTACTTAGCTTTGTTGTTCCATAATTTGTTCCGGTAAATTACAGTCTGCAGCTCTGACCTCCCTCGCTTCTTTGTTGTTAGAGTTGGCTAGAATTGGGAAATAAACAAAGAGCAACTGCTGCTACTGGTATGAATGATAAAAGCTCCCGATCTCATTCCGTTTTTACCCTGGTGATGACCCAGACCAAGGTATTTTTTTTTGGTGATTGTTTTCTTAGATATGATAGTAAATACATTTAAATTTCATGGTTTTCTAATTTTTTTCTTTAAATCAAAATAAAAGCACTATTATATCAATATATGAATAGAACCGGATTTTAGGAAGTATATACAATAACTGAATGACTTTCAGTATATAATGGCCGTGTGTTATTCCCATTATTTTTAAATCAATAATACCTGGTAACTGCAGAGTATTTGGAAAAACATATGACAAAGTAAAAAGATTTAAAAAAAAAAAAACAAAAAAAAACCCTGCTGTGGGTTCCACTACTCAAATAAAACCTCCCAAAACGTTTTGATATGTAATCTTTCAGTTGTTTTATAATCACACTTAAACAAATTTATAAAATCTGCAACAATTTTATGCTATTAAAATTCTTTGCAAGGATCATTTTTAAATAACTATACATATAATATTCCATTAAATATTATAATTCCTTAAGTTTTTCTCTACTGTTAGAAATTTATGTTGTTTTTAAATGTTTTGCCATTATAATGCTGGGATAAACAACACATTTGTGCGTAAAACTTTTCCTCTATTACTGTTTCCTTTATGTAACTGAGTAGTTGTGGGTTTTTATCCTTTTAAAGCCATTTCTTTTATTTTGGCATAATCCAACCACTGCTCAATGTATTCTTTTCAGTAGAATATGTGAGTATTTATGCATTATGAAATTATCACAGATTCAAGAAGGGATGCTTTTAAAAAAAAAGAATGTTTGTAGTCATAATTTTCCCTCTTGAAGGTGTCTATTGATAGCAAGTCACTGAAGAACTTAAATTATTTTAATATCATTTTGCTACAGACAGAGTTTGTGGAAGGCGAAGAGCATGATCACAGAATCACGAGCCGCATAAACCTCATAGATCTGGCGGGCAGTGAGCGCTGCTGTATGGCTCACACTGGTGGAGATCGGCTGAAGGTGAATGTGGTGCCTTTCTCATTTTGATGAAACTTATTCCTGAAGGCATTATTTTCAGGAGATTGCAAACTGAATAAACTTACTAAAAAAAGTATCTTATCTGCAGCCTATGGAATACATTGCTGTGGTTTAAAAAGGGATGCATACACTGTGGTTATGATTATTTTTCACAGAAATATTTTAGCAAATTTTGAGTCATAGGAACTTGGTAGTTTATGGAAGAAAGTACTTATTCAGAATTATACAAAGGAAGAAATACATTTGTGAAATTAATTTATTGTTGAGCAGTTATTTGAAACTTACATATGTATTTTTTTATTTTGTATGTAGGAAGGTGTGAGTATTAACAAGTCCTTGCTAACTTTGGGAAAGGTTATATCTGCACTCTCTGAACAAGCGAACCGAAAGAGAGTTTTTGTTCCTTATCGTGAATCTGTTCTTACATGGCAAGTATCTTTTGAAGTAAAATACAATGAATACTATGAGAAAAAAATAATAGACTTACTTCATATAACACTGGGTGGGTTAGAGGAGGAATATAGCCTAGTGGTTAACAGTATAGACTGGAACCAAACTGGATTTGAATCTCAGCTCTGCATCTTACAAGCTCTGTGACTTTGGGCAAATCACTTAATACTCTGAGCCTCAGTTTCCTCATCTGGAAAATGAGGATAATGTCAACACCTATCTTAGGGTTGTAACGAGGATCAAATGATTAATGTAAAACTCTTAATGTATAGGATGTGCTATATGAGCGTAAGCAACTGGTATTGTGTTTATTAGTGCCTACTGTGTGAACATATATGGTATCACCAAACATTGCTGTGTGTAAAGTGAAATTAAATGATTTTTGTTTGCTTAGTACCCACTGGTTAGCATATAGGTGCTCAATACATGTTTTAATTAATGAATATGATTTAATTTTAGATATATTACATTCAAGCTACATCTGTTTAGATTTAATTTCCAATTCTGACAAACATTTATATATAATTCTGATAAGGACTGCATCTCTATTTGACAGAAATGTGTCTTTATAATTGGTTTTTTATAATGTGGTTGCCACCTCGAAACCTATAGGGGAAAGTCAGATTTTTTTCAAGCCTTTTGAAAGTTAAGAATAGTGAAGTACATATGCTTTTTAGTCTCATACTCTCTTTTCCCTTAAAATAAGCCTTTTGCGTATAGTAGAATACAAAATTTTGGTTTCTAGTCCGTACATTATTTTTGACATTTATTGAGCGCCTGCTCCAAAAGGTTGTGGTAGCAGTGGAGATATACAGATGACCCAGACACAGTCCCTTTCCTGAAGTCGCTTGCAGTCTAGGAAGGGGAGAGGTCTCTTACTAAATATCTGATAACTAACCAAATTTTAAAATCTCTGTATAGATTATTCTTTGTGAAACAATATAAAAAATATAAGAGAAAATAGAGGGCTTATGAGATCTAAATATAGCTACAGATACCAAAAATTATTAAAATGGTATTTGAGTTAAGAGCATATTGTTTGTTTTGTACTTTCTAGATAATCACTGTTATTAGGTTTTTGTGAAGCAAAGTCTAATTATGACTTTTTTTTCCTCGAAGGCTTTTAAAAGAAAGTCTGGGTGGAAATTCAAAAACGGCAATGATTGCTACGATCAGTCCTGCTGCCAGCAATATAGATGAAACACTAAGCACGCTTAGATATGCTAACCAAGCCCGTCTGATAGTCAACATTGCCAAAGTGAATGAAGATATGAATGCTAAGTTAATCAGAGGTGACTATTTTTCTAAAAATTAAAAAATTACTTTGCAACAGCTTAGTCTCACAAATAAATTCTAGTCTTGGAAATATGCAATTTAAGAAAATCAGTTTTTTTCTATACCTACTTATAATGGATTCTAGTCATCATTCCACAGTGATGGAGGAAGGTAGGACAGTGGGAAAGAATAAGTAATATGGAAGAAAACGATCATAGTGGAGTGTGAGTAAATGGGAAACAGCAGGCATAGAAAAAAAATTTTACAGACTGAGTACAGATGTGTGTCGCAAATTAACAATAGTTGTTTATTATTATTTTTTTCTTACGTCCTTTCCTCCATTGTCATTCCATTCATCAGCTCTGTTCTTGCTTAGTCCGTCGATCCAAAGGCTGTTTGATCTAGAGTTTCTAGCATAGGCCTAAGTTTGTTTATGCTAAATACTACTTTCTATTTATGCCTTGGTAATCACCCACCTAGGGTAGACTTTACATACCTGCAAGGAATCTTGATTTACACCATGTTTTATCTTTGCTTATGTGGAACCACCATCTTTTCATACCCGTTTGTTCTCTGGCCCTTTTTTGCAGCAGAAGGTGAATGGACACTTTGGAAGTGGGATTCAGAGTAGAGTTTTCTATATCATGGTTTATCCCTTCCCTTTTAGATCCCCTCTATTTTACAAATGGAACCATTTTCATTAGAAATGACTATTTTGAATTCCAGGTTAAAAAATCTTTGATCTTTATCCAACATGTCTTACGAGTACACTTCGCCAGGGACAATCTCAGCTTGTCATAGTGTTACTAATAGTGCCCCCTTTCCCTCTCAAGAGCATCCCACTTTGGCCATCCTACTTAGGAGGGGGAAAACCCATTAATATGAGAGCACTTTTTCAGGTCAAGGCTCTATAGAGGTATATAGCTCATGTAAGTAAAGTAAAACTGATTTCTGCAAATATTCTGTTTTATTTAATAATTCAAATAAAATAGAAGATGAGAGGATTATGCCTGATATGGAAATTATTATATATCAAATGTGATTTATCACACATCTTTTTATAAATATTTAGAATTGAAAGCAGAAATTGAAAAGCTAAAAGCTGCTCAAAGAAACAATCGAAATATCGACCCTGAACGATACAGGCTCTGTCGGCAAGAAATAACATCCTTAAGAATGAAACTGCATCAGCAGGAGAAAGATATGGCAGAAATGCAAAGGTGGGGTATAGTCAACACTTTACATTTTCAATGTATTTCCTTGGAATCATAGGGCCAGTGGGGGCCTGAAGAAGACCCTGAGTCTATCTTCCTCCCTACCTTCTGTATGAATGGAGCACCCTACCCGCAGACAAACATATTTTTAAATATTTCTAGGTTGTTCCCTAATCTTTCCTGATGACCTAGCCTCCTGATTCTCAATCGTATATATTCGGATGTCTCTAACTCTGTTGTTTTATTTGTCTTTGGAAAGAGTATGGAAAGAAAAGTTTGAACAAGCTGAAAAAAGAAAACTTCAAGAAACAAAAGAGTTACAGGTATCATTTCAGCTTTCTAAATTGATTTGAAAAGAAAAGAGAAATATGCCAGTAAATATGTAAATTTAATTTCTCAAATACTTATTGTATACTGACTCTGTACAAAGGAATACCATAAAGAGAATTAATATAAAGAATTGTTAAGATCTAGATTGTGGTTGCTTTCAGTCCATAAGCTAGTTGGAAAGTTGAAATATAAATAGTTGTATTCAATTTGGCTCAACAAATATTTATTGTGTATCTGTGCTGGGCCAGGAACAAGGAAAGCCAAAGTTTATAAGATGCAGTTCTGGCTCTCAGAAAGCTCGTGATCCAGAGGGAGGTTTGTAGTTATTGTTGTTGGGTGCCATCCAGTCAATTCCAACTCACAGTGACCCCATGTGACAGAGTAGAACTTCCCTATAGGGTTTTCTTGCCTGCAACCTTTACAGAAGCAGATTGCCAGGTCTTTCTCCTGCGAAGCAGCAGAGTGGGTTCAAACTACCCCCAAGCGCTAAACTGATGCACCACCAGGGCTCCTTGAGGGAGGTTTACAGAATGTAAATAGATGCCTGAAATGTGATGTGACTTAATTAGGCTGAGCTATATGAAATTGTCGTTTTTGTAAGTAAAAAAAAAAATGCCGGCAGTTTCCTATAACTCAACCTAATGCAGTGTAAAGTATGAGATGCAGGAGAGAGGAGGGAATAATTAACTTTGAGGAGGGTGTTTATCAAGGAGGAAGGGACAACTAAGCAGTGTGATGCACACTAAGCAGCAGAGGAATACTGTGTTTGAAGGCATGGAGGCACAACATAGCTTGGAAGTCCAGAGAATTAAGATATTTTGTATGGCTGGAAATTAAAGCTGGTGGCAGAGATTAGACTGGAGAGAGATGCAGGGTTCAGACCTTGATGTGGTGAGGAACTTGGACTTAGGCGATTGGGAGCCATTGAAGGGTTTTAAATGGAAGGGGAATGACATGAGCAAACTTGTATTTTAAACAGACTCTTCTGGTCATAGAGTGAAAGATGGATTTAAGGGAGGGAAGACTAGTGATAACAGAGAGAGTTAAGAGGCTACTGTTGTGGTTAAGGCAAGAGATGATCAGCGCTTGGAGTCGGGCAGTGGCAGTGTGATTGGATAGTGGAGGAATTGGAGTCAAGAGATAGAAAGGAGGTAAGAGTAATCGACTTGGGAATGTTTCTGGATGTGGGAGTTGAGAGAAACGGAAAAGTCAAGAATGACTCCCAAGTTTCTGAACTGTGTGTATTGCCACTGTGAAATTGTCCGCTCAGCGTAGTGGGGAAGGAAGAAGCTGGATGACGGTGAGTTGAGGGATGACTGAGAGATGAAAAAAACAGAGCCACACATAGGGACTCTGAAAGTCTTAGTTGAGAATTGCAGGAGTCAGAGATGGGGGCTTTGAAGTTGAAAGAAGGGTTTGTTTGTTTTGTGTTTATTTGTTTAAAGGATGAGGGAGACTTGAACATTTTTATAGGAAACAGCTCCTTAGTGGAATGAGGTTCTAAAAGAGATTGGAGAAGATGAGTCAAGAGCAAAGGTATTGGCAGTAAAGGAAATATTTCAAATGCTAGGTAGGGAGGTCCTATAAGGATTCAGAGGAAGGGAGGAAAATTCCATAGGAATGGCCGGTCTGGCTTCATAGAAGAGGTGGATTTGAGTTGAAGCTTGGGTCAGATCTTGATACCTGGAGAAAACGAAGAGAGCACTTTAGGAAGGGAAAATTGCATGAGAGTAAAGGAGGAAAAGTTTAAGGTATACTTAGCAGAGAGGATGTGGATCAGTTTTATTGGAGCAAGCAGCTTATGTAAGGTCATAAGGTGATAAAATTGGAAATATAAGTTATGGTTAGTTTATTAAGGGCTTCATTTCCAGGCCAAGGAATTTGAGTTTTATAGGAAGCGAGAAGTCATTGAAATGTTTGACCAGGGAACTAACATTTTGAGAGTACATTTGCAGGAGAATTAATCTCGTATAGGATGTAAGATGGCTTGAAAACAGGAGAAATTGTTGGCAGGGCAATCAGGAGGGTGCTATAGTAGTTCAGACATGAGTTGATAAGGACCTGAACTAAGGTGATGGCAGTGAGGATGCAAAACAAGGAACCGATCCATTCTAAAGACATTGGCCTAATTTGGTGATGGATTGATATGTGAATGGGCTGAGGATGGTGAAGGATGAAGAATCAGTATAACTCTAGGCTTCTCAGAGTATGATTCTAACAGTTATAGGGAAGTCAGGAAGGAGAGATCCTTAGAAGGAGGGAGAGATTCTAAGGAACGTTTAATTTATTGAGACTTCACATAGAATGATTTAAATTTTTAACTTAGACCATATATTTTAGGTGAGTTTATAAATTTTGTGTTTATGGTTAAATTTAATTTTTTTCTGACTTTCACTAGAAAGCAGGAATTACCTTTCAAATGGACAACCACTTGCCAAACCTTGTCAATCTCAACGAAGATCCTCAGCTATCGGAGATGTTGCTATATATGATAAAAGAAGGAAAAACTACAGTTGGAAAGTATAAACCAAACTCAAGCCGTGATATTCAGTTATCTGGGGTGCTGATTGCTGATGATCATTGGTAGGTTAATCTTCTTAAATAAGGCATCTGTTCCTTTTTCCATATCTTTCATATCTTGTTAATATGTGGTTACCTTCACATGAGGCATTAGTTTATAATGATTCTTTTATATAATTCTTCAAACTCATCTTGTAGCCAGGAAAAACAGGCATACTCAGTGTTTGTAAGCATTGTAGGTCAGTTACTCTCAATGTCAAATATTATGCTGTCTATTTTTGTCTTGGAGCCCTGGTGGCACAGTGGTTAAGAGCTCAGCTGCTAACCAAAAGGTCAGCAGTTTGAATTCACCAGCTGCTCCTTGGAAACCCTATGGGGCATTTCTACTCTGTCTTATGGGGTTCCTGTGAGTCAGAATCAACTCGATGGCAATGGGTATATATTTTTGTCTTGGTGTATTTGATCTGTTTTTGGGACACACTGTCTTTTTTTTAGAAGTATAATCTTGTAAATGAAAGAAAACTTCTAGCCATCTCAATGACAGAATTTTTGGTTGGATTGCCAATTTTAAAGTTTTGTTTCATATGACCTTTACATGAATAGAATGATACTGTATGTGTTGTTGGGGCTGTAGTGTATATAAACTGTTTTGGCTCTTCATTGTTTTCAAGATTTATCCATGTTGATGTTCTTTCATTTTCATGGCTATGAATCATTCCGTTCCAGTATATGAATTTATCTGTTATATTATTATAATTTATTTATTTTGCTGATAGACATTTGGGTTGTTTCTAATTTTTTTGCTACCACAATATTTCTTTTTGTATTTGTATACATGTCTCCTGGTACAAATGTGAAGAGTTTCTCTAGGGAGATTGTCCCAGTTGCTAGGCTGAGATAATGACCTTATGAGCTCTCAGGGCACCTGGTAGGAACTTGGGAGGCCTGAGCTGCAAGACCAGTCAGCTCTAACTATGAGCAGCCTCTCTGTTTATCCCAATGTGCTGTATAAATATTATAATTTTCTAAGTATGTATAATAATAATTTAAAAAGTTTATGAAGCACTTAAAGTATATGTTTAGGAGTAAAGTTGTTTGATTGTGGGATATGTGCATCTTCAACTTTATTAGGTAATTTTAAATTGTTTTCCAAAATGATTATCAGTTTCTACTCCCATTGGCAGAGGACAGCCATTGCCCCACATCCTTGTCAACACTTGGTACTGTTAGACTTTAATTTATGCCAATCTGGTGGATGTGAATTGGTATCTCATTGTGGATTCGTTTTGCATTTATTTCATTAATAAAGAGGTTGGTCATCTTTTCATATATTCATTGGCCTTTTTGTTTGCTCATCTGTGACTTGCCAGTTCATGTCTTTTATCCATTTTTCAGTTGGCTTGTTTTTTTCTTAATAATTTGTAGGAATTCTTTATATATTCTGTTGGCCAAACCTTTATGGGTTTTATGTGTTGCAGGTATCTCTTAATGAGTGTATGATTCGCCTTTTCCCTCTCTTATGGTGCCTTTTGGTGGATGGAAGTTCTTAATTTTATTGTAGTACATGTTATCAGTTTTGTCCTTTATGGTTGTCAGTTTTTGTATCTTGTTTAAGAAATCTTTTCTACATTGAGATCATAGAGATATTCTTCTAAAGTTTCTTATAGATGTTTTGAAGTTTTGTTCTCACATTTAAGTTCTTAAGTTGTCTGGAATTTTTTATTGGATAAGTAGTTGGGATCTAGATACATTTGTTTTCCATGTAATAGCTAGTTGTCCCGGTATCATACATTAAATACCAAAAAAACCAAACCAAACCCGTTGCCATTGAGTCAATTCTGACTCATAGCGACACATAGTATATTGCTTTTTTTTTGTGATCTGTAGTGCTCATACAACAAATTTCCAAAAATTTGAGAGTCTGTTTCTTCTCTCTGATACCCCATAGTCTTAGTTACTTTAGCTTTATAATAAATCTTTATATCTGGTAGAGAAAATCCCCTTGTTCTTCAGATCCTTTTGCTCTTCTATTAATTGTTTTCTATAACAGAAATACAGTATTACGTCCATCAGTGTCAAAGATAAAGAACAAGCTCTGAAAGAGTTAAGAGTCTAGTAGGGGATGAGGAAGCCCCCACTTGCTTCTCCCTCTGTTCGTTCCTGTTTAGTGCACTCATCAATCTTTGTCTTATTCCCTGGAGTGTAAACTCCTTGAGAGCTGGTTTCATGTCTATCTTCACTGTTGATACATATCTGGCATGTGAGGGTACAAGGAATATAGGAACCTTCGTACCCATCACTGTATATTGTGTTAGATGAGTACTGCATACTTAGTGCTTAAAAGTAAAGAGAAGGAAGAGTCCACTTCCAGCTGAGACCTAAAGAAAATCTTCTTAGAGCTCTAGTGTTTCAGTTGGGTTGAAGGATGATGGAGATAAGGGAAAGGATGGCCTATGTTGAAGGAATGACTCCAACAAAGGAGGAAAGCTAATTCATGATACTGAATTGTTTGACTGAGTGTGAGATAGGGTTCTTCTGGTAAAATAATGGCAAATAAGGGAGATTGGTGGTTGGAGTCAGATTGTGGAGGTTCCAGAATGGTAGACCAAGGAATTTTGATGGGAGAGTAGATAGAACTAGGAAAGGAAAGGGGTTGGAGCAAGAAGATGTTGCTTAAACCTTTACCTGGTTAGGACACTCGACTGGTGGGAGGGAATAACTGCCTGAGGGTGAATTATTCTTTTCTCTAAATGATTTAGTTGAACTATTAGTCTTGAATTACAGATCTTGGAACCTAATTATAGAGTTTTTTGGTTGGGACTCAGCTTTTGCTTCAGTTTTCTCTTTCTCTCTATCCAGTTTACCCGAAGAGGAATTGGACTTTGGAGTTTCTTTGCTGTTCTCTGGATATAAAGACTGAAAGGAACATGTAGCATTTATAGATGATTTTCTGGTCAGGGTCCAGTTGAATTAAATGACTAAGGAGTAAGATTTTTCATGAGAGGAAAAAAAATAAAAACACTTAAAACTGCCCCATTCATGGGTAACCACTGTTAATATTTTAATAAGCTTTTCCCCTGAAGTTTTTTCTATGAATTTTTTTTTTCATTTTGGGGAGAAGGGGTTGGTATATTCTTAAAAATGGTTATAATCAAAATACATTCAATAGAATTGCTTCAAATATAGCTTAGAGGGGCCAGGCTTTATTTTTCCCCAAAACATCAAAATCTAGTTGGAGCGAAATAAAAGAATTTTAAATTATTGGTGTAACAAACTGACATGAACTTTAATACCAAAAGAATAACCCAAGCAGGATTATCCTGCATTGCCTCTTTCATATTTTTAACATGTGCTGTAATTGTAACAATGTGCCTCTTATCTTTACAGTGCTATCGAAAATTTTGATGGGACAGTGAGTATTATCCCAGTTGGGGAAGCAAAGACTTATGTAAATGGAAGACATATTTTGGAAGCCACAGTGTTACATCATGTAAGTTGACTAATGCTAAAATATAAGAAATTGTTTGACCTTGAGCAAAAAAACCCATAGGGTTTTTATGGAGCACCTGGTGAATTCGAACTGCTGACCTTTTGGTTAGCAGCTGAACTCTTAACCACTACACCACCAGGGTTTCCAGATAATTGTTTAATAGTGCCCAAATTAGGACAGTTTTGAGAGAATTATTAATAATTACATCAGAAGAACAATCATAAACCAGACTGTCATAGGCAAACTGAGACATATGGTGTTTGTATATATACATATATAGATATATGGAGCCCTGGTGGTATAGTGGTTAAGAGCTCAGGCTGATAACCAAAAGGTTGGCGGTTCAGATCC